>NC_135402.1:300000-502500 GCF_051989625.1 Stigmatopora argus
ATTTTTCGCTCCGGCACTTCTGGCTCCGACTCCTACGATAATGAGACTTAGCGTCGACGACCCTTTGTACCGACCGGCTCAGGGCGAAGGAAGGAAACGGCGGCGCGTTGCTCCTGTCAAGCGCCTTAATTGGGGCCAATTCACAGTAAAATCTTGTCATGTTTTCAAGCCCTACGGTGTATTTAGTTAAAAGCAAAGCGCGAGTGGCGTGGGCGTCCGTGTTTGCCGCCGCTTGGAGTTTTGCTCCCGACAGAAATCGCACTTTCACGTCACGGATCTTTGATGCGGCTAGGCGCCATTTTATTCCTTGTTAGTCGAGACCGTGGACGCATTGCAGTGACTTTCCGCCGAGTTTATTTGGTGCTATTTCATCTGAAAAGGTCTCCCCACCGAGACTCGTCAGGTGTGGAAAATGGATAGATGTTATACCTCATGATAGTGTCTTTTTGATGACATTTTCCCAGTAAAGGCCCTGGCTCTCCATGGCCAAAATGTCAGGAATACAGCAGCTTCCAATTTGTAGTCACCGCGTATTGCAGCAGCCTGAAAATGCCTGGCATTTATGGACTCGGGCCTCCATTTCTACATACGCCAGAGGACGTCTATCATGGATGCATGGACGTTTGGAGAGGGCTTCTTATGGGCGACCTTTCTGTCTCCAGTTACAGTCACTTCACATTCCCAATAAAAAAAGGAATCTGGCTGTTTCATCCTTGAACCATTTCAGACATCTGAATGAATAGCAAAAAAAAGGTAAAAAAATAAAAATTCCGACAAAGAGACTTTGCGGGAAAAAAGAAAGTGATCGGAGCCCCGCCCACCACCAACAAGGCATGAAAACGCTGCTCCATTGGGAGCGCCTGGGTTAAGCCTAGTCTGACATGTCTCGCTTTGATCAGCCGTGAGCTGGGCTAAACACCGCGCTAAACTCCCAGCCTAGAGAAGAGGAGGCGGAGACACAGGAGGAGGAGGAGGAGGAGGAGGAGGAGGAGGAGGAGAAGCAGGAGGAGGAGGAGGAGGAGGAAGGTGGCCAGCCAGGCTTGGGGAAAGATGGGAGCAACCAGATTAAAGCAGCCAAAGGGGATGGAGACACAATAATACAACCAAAAAGTGGAGGGCAAAGACGGAAAGGATTTTAATTGCTGCGCTTTCACATCCGCCAACGGTCAGAGCATCGCTCCAATTGTCGCCGCCGGTAAACGAAATAAATCGGAGGCCCTCGCTGACCCCCAAAATGCGCCACGGTCATTTTGGCAAGCCAAAAGGCGCTGGTCTTTCTGCCGGGAGAAGTGAGGAGAAAAGAGATTTCCGCCGGGCTCGAATCAATCAGGCTGTAATAATGGCTCCCTGGCCTAGCTGTCCGGCGGAGGGGTCAAGGCATCCCGTGACCCCGTGCCCAAAGCCCCTCTCCCAATAGCACCCCAGGACGCGCTCCCTGGGCTAATTGTCCTAGCTAGTGTCAGCTTATTCTTTGCACCCCCCGCCCAACCACCAGCCTTTCCACTTTCTCTCTCTCTCTCTCTCTCACCCTTCCACCAACTCCTCTCTTCTTCACAACTCTTGAATCCTCTCTCGCGCTTTTCTACAAAAGTGCGGGATTCGCACCGTGCATGGCGTTTCCTAAAAACGGACAATGGCAAGTAAGGAAAGCTGGTCAATGAGAAGCAACAGCAAAGAGGCGGAAGAGTTTGGCTTGGGGAAGATGACCGAGGCGGAGCTCTCGGGGGGCTTGACGTCGGGCGGATCGGCGTCCGTTTTCCCATCTGAGAATTTCCATGAAGGCAAATCAATCAAGCACCCGGTCAGCTGACGAGACAGGCGCACGTAGACACACACACACACGGTCAGTGGTTCTGTCAGTGGGGCTGGATGCAACGACATTCCTTTCATTCCAAGCGCACGCTGCTAATTAAGAGCGTTAGCCCCCGCGGGCGGGCGGGCGGGCGGAGAGACGGATTGATGGAGACGTTCCCCGGGGCTGCGCCAGCCTTCCAAGCCGCCAGCCGGCATCCCATCTCCATCTCCATCTCCATCTCCATCTCAATCTCTCCTTTCTTTCCCATTCATTCC
Source organism: Stigmatopora argus (assembly GCF_051989625.1). Classification (NCBI taxonomy): domain Eukaryota; kingdom Metazoa; phylum Chordata; class Actinopteri; order Syngnathiformes; family Syngnathidae; genus Stigmatopora; species Stigmatopora argus. The sequence continues at coordinate 302,071 of NC_135402.1, forward strand.
CATTCAGGCAAGTCTCTGGCGGCCACAAAGCACGGCAGCGAGTACACGTAGTAGATAAAAATCCAAAGAGTAAAAAAGCCCCCCCCAAAAAATCAATGGTCTACTCACTGGAAAGCTGGTCTTTATTGCCTGCTTTTCCTGATCTGTCTGTCACTCCTTATCCTCTTCCTCTTCCTCCAGTGTGGCAAGGGGCGTGTACCGTGTCAGTCCGATAGATGGAGGAAAGTTGCTGCCAGCGTGTGTGTCCGTCCGTCCGTGTGTGTGTGTGTTGTGTGTGCGTGCGTGTATGTGTGTATGCGCTGGCGTGGAAGAGAGAAAGGACGTGCGCATCTATCTCTGCGTCTTGCCTTGCTTCGAGTGAGCCAGCAAGCTCAGGCTGTTTTAAACACACTGACTGCTCTGCCCCATGTGACCACAGACAGGAATACATTACTGACACACACACACAGTCTCTCACTCTCTCTCTCACTCTCTCTCACTCTCTCGCTTTCCACACAATTCACGTCCACAGTGCACCCCCTATCCACTGCGAACAGTAGTGTAAGAAGCAGTCCACGCACGCACATACTAAATTGACACAATCTGAAACGTGGGTCAACAAGCCGGCCTTCTGTGGCTATTTCCAAGTCGGAAGCAGCCGCCATGATGACGCGCCAAGAAAATAACGGTAGCGCGTGGTGTGTTTGGGCGTCTTCGGCGGAGCGGCGCTTTCCACCTGGGAGCGCTGACCTTTTGGCTAATGGAAACCTTTTAAAATTGACCTTCAGCTGCAGAGCGGCTTTTGCTGCATTTCTGCTAGCACGCATTTAAGAAACAACAACAATAACAAAAACAAAGCACACGTCAGGTGTTGCCGCTGGACAGGTACACTTTGTTTTCACATGAATTGTTCCCAACATTTCAGTCAAAGGAATTACCACAATGATAGTGTTATATATAGGTAAGCGCTTACGCTGGTGTTTTTTTTAGATGAGAAGGATTTGGAATGGTGTTTTGGCAATGGGGGAACCCAAATAAAGACAAGCAGATTAGGGATCTCCAAACGCTGAGAAGCCCAACCCTTTTCCATAATGCTGAATGCCTTGAGTCAATTCCCCCAAAAGAAATTCTATTTTCCAACATAGCCACTGAATGAGTTGCTCTTTACTGGTAAATATTTGAATTGAAAAAGTCATTTGAGTCACTGGCAAGTGCCTTGAACTTTCTCTGGCACGTTGCCTTGCGATAATCAACATCATCATCAAAGAAAGAAATGAAAGAAGCTTGCTCAAGTATTTTCTCCAGTCAGCTGATCATTTCAATCAATCAGGATCACTTACATTGGCACACTCTATACTGAGCAACTATATTTCTTGCGCACACCAAATGCTCGCTCAAGGATGTAAAATATATGTCTACATATTTGGTCATGGAACGGAATGAAAAAATCCCGCACTCGACTCCATATAGTTTGAAAGTGGAAGACCTCACGATGGATTTGGATCATGTGACAATTGCAGCCCAAAGTATTTTTGGGCAACTCACCTGGAATACTAACAGCTATGCCTCTCTTAATGAGGGATTCTTGTCACAGATTCCATTTACCAAGCGGCGCCAAGGACGAATGGATGAAATCAGGAACGTTGGTTAGTCACCGCAGAGTTTGTAAAAGACTTGTTTGCCTCTTGTCTTTGTTGTAATTTAGTGAGAGCAGTCAATCACAGCCATCTGAAGCTTCTCACCGTAATTCTTCCATCCAATGAGAGTAGCCGGTCGGCCCGCTTTTGGGGGCCCTTTCTTCGGACCTTTTCTCCTCGCGCTGAGGTTAGGCGTAAAGAAAGTGCTTGCCCAATCTTGAACCATGGGCACAAGTGCTGTAGCTGGCTTAGGCATCGCATTTCATCACATTCTCAGATTCCACTTGGTTACTTTTTCAACTCATTTTCCTAAATGCAAACTTTGTTGTAAACGCGTTCCGATCCCTACATAGCCAGGCAAATGTTTTCGGCCCCAAAGAAAATGAGAGCGTTAGCCGCCCATCTTAACGATGCCACGCTAGACGCTTTTCAAACGTTTGCATCATCCCGTGTTTGCGCGTCGGGATGGGCCGGCGTATGCCCAACACTCTTTGCGCCGAACGAGAGCAAACACATCTTTGGATTGTCCTGGGAAAGATGGCTGGGAGATAGCATGGCCGGGAGAGGAATAATCCATAAATATGCAATGCTTATCAGCTCGTCTTCGGGTTTTAGCGCGGCTCGGCCGATAGCAGATAGCATCTTCTTGGATGGCAGACTGTGGACGGAAAGCAAAGACGCACCTTCGGGCCCCCGAATCAGCGCCGCCGCTGCGCTCGCCGGCGCTAAGCCAAATATTTACTATTCGTGCTGATAAGACGGACGTAAAAGGCCCGTGTTTTCTATGCCAGGCGCGTTGGTGCGGAGGCTTGTTTTCGCCGCTTAAATTGGACCTCTTTAGAAGTGATATTGCTGGAGGCTTCGACGTCGTGGTGTCCAAAAAAAGTGTGTGTGTGTGTGCGTGTGTGTACGCGCGTGTGTGTGTGTGTGTGTGTATACATTAATCTTTGGAATGACAAGCACACAGACGGCTCATGCAGTCAAAACAAGCCCATTTCAGCCAAGTTCTATTATTGTGATCTTTTTCATCAAAGCTGAAGATAACCTTGAAAAACATTTCTGAATGTATTGCTTACTCTTAATGGGATATTTTTAAATATTTGAAAATGTGGCGTTTGTAAACTCATTCACCCTGTCAGAAATTGGAATGCATCGAAGCAATAATGACAACCACACACACTTCCTATCCTTTAAAAAAATAAAAACCTCACGGAATTTGGCACACTGGGTGCTTGGGACTCTGTCATTATGTTCAACCATGTTGGCAAACATCGTTAAAACTAACTTTTTTTTTTTTTTTTTTTTACTGCAAAGGCAGCCATACTTTGGGAATGAAAGGGCAATTTTAAAACTATAGCTTAGGGAGCATTTCTAGCGGGCCATCACAAATCATTCAAAAAGGAAGACAAAAGCCATGCTACATATTTTATTTTCTTCACACTGTTTTTTTAATGTCTTTTTTTGTCTTTGACAATTCCGTTGCCCATTAAAACCCGACAATGTTGAGGTTTTCCATCCACTATTTCCATTAGTATAAACTGAAATGGATCCATTGAAATAGTGGTGGGTCCGGCTCAAAGTGTGGTTAGATTGCGTTTCCGTATATTGGTTTGTGGCGTGGTGGTATTTAGCCCCGAGTTGCGTGAGAACCCGCGGTTGAAATGCAAAACCCACTCATGGACCAGAAACTATTTTGGTCCTTTGAACATGAGGTGAAAAGCACAAGTTTAGAAGTCACCCCACATGAATCGTTCGTTAGTCAAGTTGGTCAAGCCTTGCTGGGTTATTACGAATGGAATTTCATGTTATTTTTCTCGTGGTGTCATTGGGTTGCCTTTAAACACAGTAATCTAACTTGGATGTGCAACAAATCAGCGGGTTCCTCTCATCTGGGTGGGTGTGTGGGGTTGAGGACAAACTGGGGCAGCGCACATTTGCTTGCTTGCTTGCTTGATTTCATGGCCATGAGAAAGCAAGCGGCTGGAGGAAGGAAAATTAACGGAAAGTTTACAAACCCGCCTACCCTCATTTACTAGACCACAAAATCTGGACTAAACAAGTCAAACAAGTGGCAGCCGGTGGCGGTAGCTCCGTCCACTCTTGCTCGTTTTTGTGTTTTTGCTGCTTTTCTGTCTTAATGATCTCATTTGGTGATTCTTAATGATCCTATTTACTCTGATTTGCTTTGTGCTTTTGCTTTGTTGTTCTGCGGCCTTTGCGACTGTACTGTCTAACTAATTATAACTATGCCTTTTCTTGCTACTGTCACAATGAAATTTCCCGAATACAGGATGAATAAAGTTATCCAATCCAAATCAACTTTACGGTCAATCTGGCACAAATTCAGACTTTGTAGCAAATGACAATTTTCATTTTTGGATATTTTATTTTGCCGCGGCTTCCACCGGCCAAGACCTTCATTGGAGGTGGCCGTTGGTCCGGGTTCAAAGGTCAAGCCGTCCGAGCGTGCTCCTTTCACTTCCATTTGCCCTTTCACACATGTGTGTCATTACAAATAACATGGCCCAAAGCCACATTCTTTTCTTAGTTGGATTAGAATTAAAGCCGGTCGGTCCACTTTCTACTTGGAAAGTCCAACGCTTGAAATGTTGCTTTTGCGTGGCAAACGAGGAGAAGAAATAAAAATAAAGTTGCTAAAAGAGGCCAGTGCCTTGCCTGTGCCTGGGTTTGTCCACTAATAAGTGGCTGTTGCTAGCCAAGGTTGCTTTCGCACTGCTATTTATCGAGAAGGGCCGCCGGAGTTCTTGTTGATTCAGCTTTTGCTGCTATTTTATGTTAGCCACGTGCACGCGCCCCCGCACACATTGATCGAGAGGACTGCAAGGGTTGACCGAAATCCGCTCTTCAGAGATACTACAAGAAATATTCAAGTAGGGGCTTTAATGAATTCCTTATCCTCACACCGAAAAATCCACCCGTTTGTAAAAGTTAATAAGACGACCAAAGGCGAACAAGAGTGGCTGAAACATCCGTTCATGAAGAAGAATGGCCACATTAACATTGGACAATGCTCTGTTAAATTTACAATTGGAGGATCGTAAAGAGCGACGGTGCAGCTCGGCGGTTAGCACGGCCGCCGCCGCCGTGCGCTTATATCGAGGGTTCATTTCGTCCCCGGCTTCCTGCGTGGCATTTGTAAATGATCACTTGCCTGCGTTGGGTTTCTACGGATGCTCCGCTTCGGGTCATTCATCCTGTCAGCAGCTTGTTGAATGGAATGATGCTAAGAAGAATAGCCTTAGTTTAATGCATGGAGTGTGGGAAAACACTTTTGGGGTCGGAATCAAATCAGCATTTGGTAGAGCGTGCGGAGATCCGCTTCGTGTATGCGTATAACATTTCAATAAGTTGATGAAAGATGAGCAAAGATTGTCATCGATAGGCTGGCACGCCAAGCAATATAAATGTTCCTTCTCTTGGCTTGGCCATTTACGTCGACGATTGGCTTGATAAAGCAATGCGTGCTTTTCGGCAGGTGTGCGAAGGTGACATCATTTTGGCACCTGGCGCCATCCTCAAATCCGTCGCCCCCGTCTGTCTCTCCCTGGAGCTCACCCGGCAAATGTTTAAATTACACAGGCAAGTAAGCAAGATTAATTAAAATGATAATCTAGCCGCAGAATATATTTCACAGTCAAGGGAGCAGCGGTTGGGCGCGTGCACATTTTTTAAGACAAAGTGGAGTGCTGACCTGTACATCTGTTCGCGGAATAGCCATGAAGCCAATTACCAGCCGCCGTTTATTTGCATGTCAAAATCATTGCGATTGGTCCTTTTCTTCTCGTTTTGAAGTTCTAAAAGAATGCAAAGATATCTTTTTACTTTTGTCTCGTTGACTGCCAGCTACCCGCTAGAGCAGGGGTAGGGAACCTATGGCTCGGGAGCCATATGTGGCTCTTTTGATGGGTGTATATGGCTCTCCGCTAACTTGTGTGGTAAAATATGGGAACCGCTGGTGAGAGACCTAAGTCCCGAACGCACCAATGGGAGCGTCACGCCGGCACTGCGGCGCCGACACTATATCTAGCGCCTTTTTTAAACATAATTGTTCCTCATTAGACTTCTGCATGCATATTCTCATTGATACTCATTGATTACCAACAGTGAAAAAATGTTCTCAAAGGAATGGAAGGAACCTTTTTTTACTTTGAAAGTGGTAAAATGACTAATAAATGGACACATTTTCATGTATTTTTACTTTTAAATTCTGAGTACGGCTCTCAAGGAATAATGTTTTAAAATATGAATTGTTTATGGCTCTCTTCGTCAAAAAGGTTCCCGACCCCTGCGCTAGCTAGACGCTATGTTGCAAAGTATGTGTTGCGGTAGAATTGTGCTCAAAGATTGATATCTGTGTGTCCACGGTGTCCAAATGATTTGGAGTGGGAGGGCCAGCCAACAGACCGAACAACCCACATCAGCTTTTAAATGAGATTTAATCTTTTGGGAAACTCACATTTGAACTTGCGCAAAGCCAAGACCAAAGTGGAGGCCGAGCCGCGGGAATGTGGCAAAGCTGGTTAAAGTAGGGCTCTGAAAGGTATGTCGACCGGCCCCATTCTTTTCTGGCAGTCCAGGTCGAAGGTCGCCGCCTGCTCGGCCGTAAAATGGTTTTGCCAATCTCCGACCAGTCCTGTCGCGGAAAAAACAGTCAGACGCGGCTCTGAGATGGGCTAAACTTGTGGGGAACCTTTAAGACTGGACCAAAGTGCATTCGGAAAAAATTCTGGTGCAACGGTGTGCTCGGTAAAACCCAATTCCTGTCAAATGTGGGTCACTCGCTATTGATTGGGGGCATTTCTCGGGTCACTCGCTATTGATTTTGGGTGACAACCCCGGTCTTTACCTATTGATGACGGCTCACCTTCTGTTGATTTTGGATCATTTGGGGGACACCTTCTGTTGAGGTTGGCTCCCTTCCAAAGCTAAGCCACGCGTAAGAAGATAAATAAAAGGTGACCGTACCTTTTCTCATGAATTTGAAGTTGGACGTATCATAGATGTCTTTTGGAAACACGCTGTAGTTGGCCATGGGGTTGTCCCTCATCTCTTTGAAGCTGGTCTGCGCCACCACGCGGTCGATCACCTCGTCGGAGAGGGACAGGTCCAGGTACTTCATGAGTCGCACCACTTCACGCCGGGGGTCCTGGAGGCGGGGCCCAAAAAATTATTCAAACGCTAATGACAATTCCGTTTTAACTGGGAACAACGTAGCAATGAGCAGCAGGAGGCCTTGGGCAAAGTGTGTCAATACCTCTTTCATGTCTTCGTAGAACAGGTAGAAGATGTTACATTTTTCTCGCCCCTCCCAGTAACCTTTGACGTGATCGTACCAGCACCCCCATTCCACTGAAGAGGGCAGCAAAGTCAGGAGAAAATACGCACGTCGTTTTACAAAGGGCTTGTATCCACTTTCTCCATTCATGAAGTACTAGTCGGTGGTTTTAGGCAGGGTTGTACCTACTTTCTCCGTTCATGAAGTAGTCCAGGAAGGCCTCCCAGGTTCCAGTTTCAGGAGTTGTCATGTTGATTTGCTCAAAGTAGAAGTTGCTCACCACCGTGTCCTTGGGATTGCGCGCCACGTAGATGATCTGGAAAAGACGTGGCGGCGTCACCCAACGGCTGGCCGCGCTCCTGCCTCTACTTACTTTGCACTTGTTCTGGAAAAAACCCTGTGGGACCAACTGGAGCGGCAGATGGGTCTTAATCAGGCGCGGGGGATCCATTCGTTTCAGGAGATCCAGACCTGACAATTGACAGAAAACGCACATCAAGCGTCAACGGAGGCTAGGCTCACAAAGTGCAGCGCGACGACTGCAAGTGCTTTGAAATTTCGCCACCCTCCCACCCCAAAACAATTGGACTCCGAGCACTGTCAATGAGTTCAATGGCGGCCAAAAAATGGCAAGCGTTTGGGGTCTGCTCACCTTTTTCCTCCCGAATGCGAGTGGAAGCCTCCAGGAAAGCGCATCGGGTGGTTATTGGGGCCCGTTTGCAGAGCTCCGCGTCTCCGTTGTGAAAGAGCTGGTCCACCACCTCCACGGTCCACGTCGTACCTTTGACACGCAAAAGTCACGTTGTCGTGAACGGCATCGTCGCGATGATTCACGTTGATTAGATGGAAAACGAGAGGACAAAAGAATAGAGTGACTTTCCACGTGCCGTGTCAGGTGGACTAAAATGAGGTCAAAATGACACGTGAAGTGGTTCAAACAGGAACTTTCCCAAACCTGACTTGGGGAAGGAAGCGATGAGGACATCCGAGGGATCCGGGCAAAAAGCCGAGACGTCCTCAAAGTCCTTGGCGATGTGGTCCGCCAGAGGAATCCCGTTGACGTCGATCAAATGATAAGCGCGGGCATCTGAAGTCAGCTGCTGGTCCGACATGACAACATTGGATTTTGGAAGAACGCTTGCTTTCAACGTATTCAAGTGGCGGTCATGCGTGCTTGCTTGCTTGCTTGCTGGCTGGCGATTCCGGCAGTCAAGGTAGAAATGTTGTTGTCGCTCTTTATAACAGACAGAGCGCCAAAGTGGTCCTACTAGTCAAATAGCAAGATTGTGCTTCATGTCCAACCCTAACTTTGTAACCATCAAAGAGCCACCCAGCGTGTTAGTAGCAATAGATGTTTTTGAACATTGTTCAAATTCCAGTCAATTTAAGGAGTGGTGAAACAGCAATTAAAGTCGTTTTCCTTCAACTCACAAAGTTGAAGAATTGCGATACCCCGGTTTAACCGGCCTTTCCGAGAGCCAACGGGTTTTCAAATGCGATTTATGGAACCGGTCTTCGATACTTGATTTGAAAGAGACCTCATTAAAAAGAGTCAACGTGGAAAAACAGCTAGCGCTAACGGAATGATTGTCCAGATGGCGCTTCTTTCCGTTGGCGCCGTAACCGTGCCAGTTTCGCAACACACCATATTTAACGGAGAACCCACGAGGCGCAGCGAGATCCATTCTGGAAATTGTTCAACGGTTTTTATTCTACTAGCAAAATTTCCCGTTGAGACGTCGGCAAATGACTCTCACCTGCACGTTGGGCTTGGATGGATGAACATGTTTACGTGGACTTGCAAGGGTGATGATGAAAATCTAGCCCAGGTTGCATTGTTATGGTTCACAAATCTGTCATCCAAAATAAAAAACATTCATTTGACTCTTGACTCTATTTATATTAGAGCGTTTGTTTACATGTGCAAAAACACACGTCTCCAACGTGTTCTAGACTGCGGGCACGTCGTTCCCGTGGAGAATCGCCGGGCTCCGACCACGCTTTGGCACGTTATTATATGCCGCGGGCTCTTCCATCTGTGTCGATAAAGGGGACGCCTGGGCTAGAATAGTCGGCGATAAACCAAGACCCCCCCCCCCCCCCCAGGAGAAAGAAGCGGGCTTTGGTTCCGATGCAATCCACATTCATCCACAGCAAGACGCACGTAGGCTCACCTGCAGACAAGACAGCCTTTGTATAATTGCGCCGTGCTGGCACACCCAGATGAGAGCTTTCTACACCTGGGACTTGACCCCGAGAAAACAACGTGCTGTGTCAAGTTGCTGTGTGTGCGTGCGTGCATGCGTGCGTTTGTGTGCACTTCTAGACGCCTGGAATACAGTAGACCGTCAAGAGAGTTGTGTTGTTTGTGACAAACGTAATGCTAGCCACAGTTGTCTGCCGGCTCTTTTTTTTAAACGTTCTTTGTGCCCAGTGGATACTGTCACATCAGCTAACAGCACAGCCTTCAAATGGAAAACGGGTTATCGTTGAGCTATATCCTACATACTATACCCCCTGTTTTACGTCGTCATTAATGTATGAATTACTGTGGTATATTTTGGAGGTAGGATGTCATGGCGGGTTGTTCTTCTCTACGAGATAGATCAATTTCCCAAGTTTTCTTTGACATGCTTTTCATTTCCTGGTCAAATAGCGGCAAAGAGCACCGTGACCGAAAGCTGGTTTTCAAGGGAAACCACGTTTTGGCAAGCGTGACCGGCTCCATTGTCCGAGCCGCGGCAATATTTTGCGTCAAGCGCGCCCGTGGAAAAGCCCTCCGTTGGCTCTTTCCTCGATTGATTTGCGTCGGCCGTTCGGAACGATCAATCTGGCGTGCCGGGTTAGGAAATCAAGGCTAAGGAAACGGTGATTAAATGTGGAAGACATCGAGGGAGGCCAAAACCGGGGGGGAAAAAAAAAAGAAAAAGAAAAAGCTCTCCTGCGATATGACATATTAAATACAAGCTGCTCCCGGCGCATTGAAAAGCCTGCTCCACGTAAACCAGAGACGGGGAAGAATTCATTAGTAGTTTCTTTGTGTCTCCTTCCTACCGTCTCCCTTGGTCTTCAAAGCTGACGCCAAATAATGAGCACACGCCGAGCGAGGTCTACTTGACACCTGATTAAACACTGTAGAAGCTACGTATAGTCGGGCCCTCTCAACTTTTAACTTTTGTCATTGCCGCCGTTCTCTCCGTCGCCGTTTGCCGTCTCCCGCGCGCGTCTTCGCCGTCCTCGTCCGGGCAGTTTATGTGCGAGGTATGACGCCAGCCACAAATATAACTAAGCTCCCGCGGCCCCCGTCCTAATTAAAAGGAATCCGTCTCTGGCGAGACTTTTTTGGAGACGCGCTACGAAGCCGACGTACAGTAGGTCTTAATGACTTTGAATAAAATGAAAAAGGCGAGAAGTCATTTCCATTCAACGCACGCGTGCCTAGAAAGGAAGCGCGATTGGCCGTTCCCAAACACCCAAGTAAAGCTTGACCCCTTTGTAATTATTGCAATGTTCTTTTCCCCGACGTGACGTGATTTCTTGTCGGCGCAAGTGAGAAGATGACGACGAGTCGGGCCAAGGCGAACACGGCCTGATGTCTGATTGATTGGCAATTATTCATAAAGACGGTAAAAGTCCTTCTGCTTGGCTGTGCTTGCCAAGCAATTCATTTAAGAAGTCTAGCAGCGAGTGCTTGGACATTCATCTCTGCCAGTCCTTGGGTGAGCTATTCCCCCGCCATCCCACGTTACCTCTCAATCCCTTAATGAAAGCCTCTCGGCGTGTCCGCCATGCGCCCTAAATCGCGCGGGGTCGCAAAAGTGTTGACTCCATGCAAATCCTCCTCCAACCCTGCCAATGTTGCAACTGCATATATATTTTTTGGCTTTATTGACACTTTCTGTCACCGCTTGCCTTCTAAAGGTATTCATTTTGAATCTGAAATTTGTTTTCTGCCATGTTTCATTTGGGCCGCTCATTGGAACTGAAATGTTCTGCCATTGGAAATGTGACAAGAGATCATTTCTGCTGCATTTTGGTGTAAAAAGGTGGGGAATTTCATCCACGGATGCTTTCGTTCACGTGTCCACGGTCGCGTTGACGTGGACATCTATCTTTTTCCAGGAGAATATCATCATGAGGATGTCATGTCATCATGTCATGCCCAAAATGAAAGTGTCAGTGGACGCTTTTCATCAAGAGAGATCCCTGGCTTTACAGCCTTTCCACTAATGCTTGTACATAGTATTTACTAGACTAAATACAATGTCCTGTTGTAAAAAAAATCTGTGTTGGTTAGTTATTTCCCCCCCTTTAATGGCCTTTTTCCAACCCCCTTCCCTTCTGCACATCCTGACGCCTGGTGGTCCGTCCGTCCGTCCGTCCGCTAACTCTATTGCGGCACTGGCTTATCTGCAGCCACACTTGCAGACTTTGTTCATAGCAGAACAGTGGCTGGAGCTACAAAGAAAGACATTACAAAGTGTCCTCGGCCTAATTTTTTTTCCTCCCTCCCCAACTGTCAGAGCCTGCTTTTCAAACAGGGGCTAGCAGGGAACACTAAGAGAGCGGCGTCGTGTCGTGTCGTGTCGTGCGCTTGGGGCTTGGACCTCACTTTCGGAAAAATTCAAAACAACATGCTATTCTACTATTGTGAAACCTCTGGACTTGGCTCGGGTCCTTTTTTTTTTCTTTATCATCCAAATGGTTGAAATGGGTGTTCCATTACGGACAGATAATGTATTCCGTGTTTGTGCAAGCGCTCGCTATTGCAAATGAATTGGATTATTAGAGGAGACGGCAATCCATTTCAAACCATTTCTTTGTAACAGCCCTCATTTGCTTGATGGACTTGTTCTAATGTGCCCCGCCGTTGGCCTCGGGCTGGCGGCGGCGTGAAAGATGGCTGCCATCGCTCTGCCACAGTTGCCTCCGCAAACGGATTTGAATGGTCCCCCAAAAGCAGTACCGCACCACCACCGGCGCTATTCTCGGCGGTCCGCGAAGGCAGAAATGCGTCGGTCGTCCTTGACACGCGTGAATTCCAGCTTTCAGAGTGTAGATGTAGACGCAAGCTCAGGCGTTAAGCAGCAAGTCGCAGCAGAAATAGCGCAATCAATAAAATGCCTGACTTGGAGAACGGAGAGCGTAGGTGAGAGGTCGCCGAGGCCAAAGCGGCGCTGCGGCAAAGCGTGCAAACGTAAACGTACGCGGCAAAACCGTAGAAGCTGCCCGCGGTTTTCTCGTCTTATGTGGATGGGAAATAGCATTATGGCTGTGTCAATTGTTTGGAGCCCTTTCTCGCGCTTAGCACAAAGATTTATCCGTTTATCACCCCCCCCTTCGCTTCATCACCATCGGAAAAAAGGTATTTGGAAAGCAGACGGTTGAAAAGATGGAGCCCGTGTTTTATTTTCAACCCTAACCTAACATACCCACGGCTCATTTATCAATTGGTCAATTAAACAGAAAGGATTCCGTGGACTGGTTTTATCACGCATTGGCCGAAATGAGCGCCATATTTCCTCTTTCTGGAGATGAGAAATGTCCAATTCTCAAAGGAACAGGCGAGAGTCAAATGGAGCGGAATAATACGGCTAAAGATTGCATTAAGGAGCCTTTTCTTAAAAGAGAACATTGATGAAATACCAAATATAAGGATGATGATTTTTTTTTTTAAAAGGTTCTATGGAATGCAGGCTTAATGCCTCGATCTGAACTCATGAGAGATTTCACTGATAATTGTGAGCCATCAAAAGTGTCGGCTTGAAATTCTTTCTGCCAAATGGATGAGCACATAAAAAACCCTGATGTCTCATTTAATTGTTTTTTTTTTATTATCTCTCTTGTGGAGGCAGATATTTTTCTATTATTGCTGAAAGCATTTGAGAGGCCGATATTGAACCATCTTCACGGCGTAATGAATTCTTTTCCATTTGTTGCTATTACTCATGTGACAATTGTGTGTTTTGTGACTCAGGGAAGCTTTTTTTCAATTCTTTCTATAATTTTTCTATTTTTTCTATCATTTTAAAGGTTTTCGGGGCTGGTAGTGGTGCAACGGTTGGAACAAATTCAAGCTTTTCCACGCAAAATACGGCTCGGCTACTTTACCAAAGTAGAGGTACCACTGAGGTGGTCTGCCGGTGACTTGTAGTTTGTTGTTGTGGTTTGGGCCTCTTCCGTGGCCTCTACCTGAGCGACGACGCGGCGCTCGCCCGTCTTCCTTCCTGCTGCCTCATCAGTTCTAAGCCTGCACTTCTTAGGATCCTGTCAACAGTGCTTTGGCGCTAAAACTGATGGGCGAGCGGCGAGCGGGCGGGCGGGCGGGCCGGCGCTCTCCCGTTCTCAGCATCAGTCATCGGAACACTCGGCCTCGGGAGGGAAATCGATCTCCTGCCAAGTTCAGACAAGAGATAGGGCCGACGTGTCCCCGCGTCTGCGGCGCTTCCTAGCTGGAAAACTGTGATAGATCTTCTGTCAAAGCAAGGAGAGTGTCAGTTGAACATTTGAAAAGAAAAGATGGGGGGTGGGGGTCCAGGCCGGCTGCCGCTCCCTCCGCCGCCGCCACCGCCGTTTCATGCAGTCTAATCACGTAAAAGCGGAGGGCGAGGTGCTAGATTATGCGCGGCGCGCCAAAAAAACACGGGCTCAGCTAATGTTGCATTATGCGGTGGACATCATTCAATTACCGCCTATGATAGTCTTGGTGTTTGCTTTCTTTCTTTTAAGGGGAACTTGTCATCTCTGGAGCAATATTTAATCTGCCGTCCGTGACGTATGCACATCAAGATATCACCAGCAAAGTATCATTCTAATCAATAAAAGTGCTCTAAACACACCAGTGCATTGAGCATAAAATATTGGAATGTGCAATAACTATGAACAGCGGGTTTCTTCACTCCTGTGACCTTGTCTAATGGGACTTCAAACAGTCCTGCGCAATGGATGCATGTTCTAAGGGGCTAAAAGTATAAATATCATACCTGTCAACCTCTGCCGATAACTGCCCTTATAAATGATTATTGATTCCCCTTACAAACCCCCCCAAAAACCTTACAAACACCGTACGAGTCGTACGGTGTTTGTAAGATTTTTGGGGGGTTTGTAAGGGGAATCATCATCATTTATAAGGGCAGTTATCGGCAGAGGTTGACAGGTATGAAATATTGACATGAATACATTAACATGGGCCGCTGTGGGTGCAGCTTTTTTTTCAAGAAAGACAAGGAACAGAGTTGAAGCAACAGGCAGGGGTTGGGCTGAAACGAGAAGCACCTGACAGCAATCCACTGATTGCACTTGTGACATACCAGAGTTGTAGAAAGATTTTCTCTTTAGAGGTTCAAACCAAAGCACTCACTTTTGCCTTTTTTTAAGTTTGCCCAGCAGCCCTGTTAAATAAATGCCTAGTCTTAGGGGATGCTACGTCTTCCTTCATATGTCTAATGCTTCAATTCCTTCGAGGCACTCGCTCGCTCTTAAATGGTCAAAAGTTTGCTCTTTGATGGTTCACGTTTGTTTGAAAGAGGTCCAAAAAAAGGCAGCTTTTTGTTTTGCCAGCCACCCAGCACAGACATAGCTGACAAAGTTGAATCAACGTTCACGTTTGAAATAGGTCCAAAAAAAGTCTTGAACTGGCTTTTGACAGTTTATACCAAGCAGCTTTTCCTTTTCCTAGCCATCCGGTACAAACATAGGTGACAAAATTGAATCAACGGGGGTTGGGCCGCTGTGGGTGAGGAGGGAGGGAGGGAGGGAGGGAGCAGCTTTCTGTTCAACTCATCCAGCAGCGACCGACTGAGCTGACAAACTTGAAGCAGCGGGGGTTGTGCTGAAATGAGATGCACCTGACAGCAATCCACTGATTGCACTCGTAGGACACTAGTATTGTGGAAAGCTTTGCTCTGTCCAGGTTGAAAGCAAAGCACTCACTCTGGCCCTTTATTTAGTTTGCCCAGCCCTGTTAAATAAATGCCTAGTCTTAGGGGATGCTACGTCTTCCTTCATATGTCTAATGCTTCAATTCCTTCGAGGCGCCCGCTCGCTCTTCAATGGTCAAAAGTTTGCTCTTTGATGGCCCACGTTTGAAATAGGTCCAAAAAAAGTCTTGAGCTGGCTTTTGACAGTTTATACCAAGCAGCTTTTCCTTTTCCTAGCCATCCGGTACAAACATAGGTGACAAAGTTGAATCAACGGGGGTTGGGCTGGTGTGGGTGGGGAGGGAGGGAGGGAGGGAGCAGCTTTTCCTTCAAGTCATCCACAGTAGCGACCGACTGAGCTGACTGACAAAGTTGAAGGAGCGGGGGTTGGGCAAGAGAAGCAGCTGACGCCAATCCACTGATTGCACTTGTCGGACACTAGTATTGTGGAAAGCTTTTCTCTGTCCCGGTTGAAACCAAAGCATCCCCACAATCACTTTTACCCTTATTTTAGTTTGCCCAGCCCTGTTAAATAAATGCCTAGTCTTAAGGGGATGCTACGTTTTCCTTCATATGCCCAATGCTTCAATTTCTTCAAGGTGCTCACTCGCTCATCCATGGTCAAAAGTTCACGCTTTGATGGCCCGTGTTTGAAATAGGTCAAAAAAAGTCTTGAACTGGCTTTTGACAGTTTATACCAGGCAGGGAGGGGTGGCTTTGCAAAGCCATCCACCACATACATAGGTGACGAAGTTGAATCAACGGGGGTTGGGCCAACGTGGGTGGGTGGGTGGATAGCGAGTAGCTTTTCCTTTAAGTCATACAGCACCAACCGTGTTGACTGGCAAAGTTGAACCAGCGGGGGTTGGGCAAGAGAAGCAGCTGACAGCAATCCACTGATTGCACTCGGAGAACACTAGTATTGTGGAACGCTTTGCTCTGTCCAGGTTGAAACCAAAGCACCCCACAATCACTTTTACCCTTTTTTTTAGTTTGCCCAGCCCTGTTAAATAAATGCCTAGTCATATCGGACGCAACGTCTTCCTCCATATGTCCAATGCTTCAATTTCTTTGAGGCGCTCGCTCGCTCTTCAATGGTCAAAAGTTTGCGCTTTGATGGCCCACCTTTGAAATAGGTCCAAAAAAAGTCTTGAACTGGCTTTTGACAGTTTATACCAAGCAGCTTTTCCTTTTCCTAGCCATCCGGTACAAACATAGGTGACGAAGTTGAATCAACGGGGGTTGGGCCTGCTTTGGGTGGGGAGGGAGGGAGGGAGGGAGGGAGCAGCTTTCTGTTCAACTCATCCAGCAGCGACCGACTGAGCTGACAAACTTGAAGCAGCGGGGGTTGTGCTGAAACGAGATGCACCTGACGCCAATCCACTGATTGCACTCGTAGGACACTAGTATTGTGGAAAGCTTTGCTCTGTCCAGGTTGAAACCAAAGCACTCACTCTGGCTCTTTATTTAGTTTGCCCAGCCCTGTTAAATAAATGCCTAGTCTTATGGGATGCGTTTTGATGGCCCACGTTTGAAATAGGTCCAAAAAAAGGCTTGAACTGGCTTTTGACAGTTTATACCAGGCAGCTTTTCCTTTTCCTAGCCATCCGGTACAAACATAGGTGACGAAGTTGAATTAACGGGGGTTGGGCCCGCTTTGGGTGGGGAGGAAGGGAGGGAGGGAGGGAGCAGCTTTCAGTTCAAGTCATCCAGCAGTGACCGAGCTGACTGACAAACTTGTAGGAGCGGGGGTTGGGCTGCAAGAAGCACCTGACGGCAATCCACTGATTGCACTTGTAACATACAAGAGTTGCAGAAAGTTTCCTCTTTAGAGGTTGAAAGCAAAGCACCCCCACAGTAAAATAGTTTGCCCACTCCTGGGTGAAGGAGAGGAAATAGTTGGAATTTGTGCATAAAGGCCATTTGCGGTAATCCGTAGTCCGTAGCTGTCTTCAAAGTGAGATCAATTTAATGGTGTGTTCCAAATTGGAAAAAGGCTTTCTCTCCTTTGATGGCAAATCTGTGCGAGATGTACGAGGGAGCGCCGACTTAAGCTCACTTCTGCCGCCGCCGCCGCCGCCGCCGTGTCGGACCGACCGTGTCGCCGTTCTGGTCACGGGCAAAATCCTCTCTGGGTCTTCCCGCTTCAAACTGTCCGTCCCACTTTCTCTTTGTCGCCGGCTGGTTTCTTTTCTTGCCACGTCGTCCCACCAAAATTCATGCCGATAATCCCCACTTTTGGATTGGGCCTATTTTATTCCTATAAGGAAGGTATTTGTAAATTGCACAAAGGGGGCGAGAAAGAGAGGAATCCAACGGATCAAAGGCAAGATGAGAAAATATGCATATTTCATGGCGTTGCCGGCTCCAGAGTTCCGCGCCTGGCGTTCCGCCTGGCGTTCCGCCTGGCGTTCCGCCTGGCGTTCCGCCTGGCGTTCCGCCTGGCGTTCCGCCTGGCGTTCCGCCTGGCGTTCCGCCTGGCGTTCCGCCTGGCGTTCCGCCTGGCGTTCCGCCTGGCGTTCCGCCTGGCGTTCCGGTCGCTCAGACGAGACCACGAGCAGGTGTTGCATATTCTATGCGAACTCGGCATCCGTGCATATTTCACGAACAATGTACTTTGTGTAGGGGATGGCGAGCGCCGGCTGGTTATTCGATTAGAAATGGGAAAACAACGGCGCGCCTTCTCCGTCTACATCAACAATTTATGCCAGCCGAGCCGTGTTAAGTGAGGCGGGAAAAGGCAATTGACGCTACAACATCACCTTCTCGGGCTGAAATTCAAACACGCCATTGATAATGTATGATCCGGCGTGATGAGCCTGAACACGCTTTGGGAAAAGTCGGCCCCAAAGCCATGGGCCGATGGGCCCAGGATTGCGTTCGCTATTCTCGATATTCGACTTCTGAAATCTGAATGAGGAAGAAAAAAAAAATGAATACAAATGCAATTTTGTAAGTGTTTCCAAAAATGACATTGCCGCTTTTGTCCCTTGACTTTACAATCTTGCCCGAATTTTATACGACAGAACGTTGATGACTCTTGCTTTGTGTTTGCTGTTAAATTGGGGAAATTTTCCAGCAGATAACGTGTTCTCCCCTCACGCCGTTTTTGGGGACAAACCTGGCGGTTTTCAAAACGCTGGCAAAAATGGTCAGCAAATCCTGGAACGTCGGCTGATTTACGGACGCTCCGAGCACATACGCGACTTTCCCGGTGATAGATCTGAAAAACAACTTAAGGAGCAGGTTAAGAAAGAGCGACACCAATTTAAAGGAAATAAGTTTATTACCGGACTGCAGAAATGGGGAGCGCTCAAACAGCGTGATGATCGCTCACAGTCTGTTGTCCTTGCAGCTCTCACCGAATGACCGGTGAGTGAGTCTTAAATACAGGCAAAACTGACAGTTGTCAGCAGGACTTTGGACAGATACGTTTCAGTCATTTGCGGGGCAAAAAGTAATTGATCAGTGTCCAACAGTTGAGTATTTGTGCTCACATGTCAACCCAATCACAAGACTAAGATTGATTATTCAGTCAGACAGTTGACTGTTTATGCTGACATGTCAGCCATTGACAATTTGTATGAAAACGATGCTTTTCCATACCTGTCAACCTCTGCCGATAACTGCCCTTATAAATGATTATGATTCCCCTTACAACCCCCCCAAAAACCTTACAAACACCGTACGACTCGTACGGTGTTTGTAAGGTTTTTGGGGGGTTTGTAAGGGGAATCATAATCATTTATAAGGGCAGTTATCGGCAGAGGTTGACAGGTATGCCTTTCTACTCACAAAAACTGATATAATCTTACACCCACCCGGCCAGGAGTCGGACCGGCCTGTCGGTTTGAGTCCGTTTGAGTTATAAAGTCCGAATGCCAGTCTACGGCCAACCCTCCGTGTCTATATCATTACAAGTTGAGGTCTTTTTTCAAGCCACGCATTACGTGGTGGGTGGAAAAAAAAAAGGTCCAATACCCCCATGATCAGATAGGTTAAAGGTCAAGTGCTTCGCACTGACCCGGAAAGGCAAAGTCGTCGCAATACTAACGTGAAACCAGGTGTGGACGCACGGGTGCTTGGTCCCGCACATATTATTTGAAGAGGAAGTGCGCGATGAGGCAAGATCCGCCGTCCCTCCCGCCGGTACACCTTTTATGTCCGTCTGCCGGATGCCGGATGACAGATGCCGGCTTCACGGGCAGGCGGGGCGGCGCCCTCTCGGGCCCGTTTACCGTGAGCGGCCGGCCAACGGTGTGAACGGGAAATGCTCTCACCTGGACGCTTAAACAAAGTCGACTAAGTTCTGAAAATCCTGGCCACGTGCACTTGTGATAGAAAAGTTGCCGCTGGAAATGGATTCTTCTTGGGCCAAGTTCGCTGCTGACCAAACTGGAAGGAAAGCTAAGCCACGCACGGCAGGACGCCATTAGCATTCACCTGCGCGCCTTCCCTTCCCTCTCCTCCCAGCCTAGACGGAGACAGAGCGCTCCAGTCTTTTTCTCAGCCACTTTGTTAAATGGTGGAAAGATTGAAATCCAATTTCAATGCATAATAATTCCTAGCAATCAACGGCTAGTCCAGGAAATTGAAAATGCAAGGCAGGGAGCTGTTGTCGCTGCTGTTTTCTCCAGGGGCTTGTGTCTGTCTTCTCTGTTCATTCTGTGTGTGTTTGTGTATGTGTGTTCAAGCTAAAGTATACAAGTATACCATTTTGGTGAATGCAGACAAGGTTTGTGTGCTTCAAGTCGTCGCCTCGTCCACGTCGCAGTCACGATAAGGTCAGATGATGACTGAATGTCAGGGAGGTTGTTTTTTTCCAAGCCTGAGGCAGAAGATGGAGCGCAAGCAGGAACCAACCCACTGGGCTGGGAAGCTTCTTAGAAGATAGGGTATTTGAACCCAAACACGCGAATTGCATGTTACAGGATACACCGTTTAACCAGAGATGTATTTTTCTTTGCCTCCAAGCAGGGACACATTTGCCCTTTAAAGTATTTTTGGTTGTTGTTGTTGTTGTGTGATAGCCTTTTACATGGACCTCATTTTTAGTGGTCCCAAGCCTTTTTGACATTTGTAATGTTATGTCTTTGCCGCTAGAATGGCTATTTAAGACAGAATGCATCAGAGGATGTTTTTGGAAGACAGACATTATGGATTAATGGTGTCTCACAACAATCTTGTTTCTGGTGCGTTTAGTCAATACGTTCACTCCCCTTCAAAACAGTAGAACAGTGTGTTCCCGTGGGGTTTTTTTTCTTTTTTTCTCTCTCTCTCCCTCTTTCCAGAAAAGAAATGTTCATCACCAAGAGATCAATAGAAGACATCAACAATTCAACTAGTGTTTTACCCTCCAGCTCTTAAGCGCCACTTTTAAAGTGAAAATATTAGAACATGTGACCAAAAGTCATATTTTACGGCAAAGCGGCAAAACATCTTGACTCTTGACTACTTGGATTTTTGCCTTCGGAAATGTTCACTCGTTAGCACGGGACATTTTCCACCGCAGTTGCGCGTGTGCTCGATATCCATACCGCCAAAAAAGGATGATTTTAAAGCTAAGAGAAGGGAATCGGATCCAAGTTTTTGTTTCACACCGGAAATAAAGGGCGGCTCAAATGATTCCTAAAGAAGAATGTCAGGCAAAAACCTTTTCAAGCACATCCACATCAGCTTCTTCCAATCAGCTTAAGTAAGCGAGCAGTCGTAATCAGCATTTTTGTCACTGCTAAACGTCCATTTTGACTTCCTCGGATGTCTGGATGCGGCGCGCACTCCCCTTATTCGCCCTTTCCCGGCCTTTCCCGTTAAGAATGAAAGCTTTGAGGGAAAAGAAGCGCTGATTCCGCCGCCTTCCCTTGTTGTCCAGTGAATGGGGTCCAATCAAGGTGACCGCTTGGCGAGCAACCCTCCCAAAAAAAAGGCTGTTCCGTCATCAGTCTGATTCGGAGCGCCATACTGAGTTTGCCCTTTTGCCCGTCCGAGCAAATTGAGCCTCGTATCGGAACGGCTGGTTCGACACCCCATAGTGATGGGCTGCTCCCGCTGCGACCGCTCACGCAGAAGAAGAAGAAGGCACGCACTTGAGAGAAAATGACTCTCAGCTGCAGAATCCCACGGCAAACGTGGCCGTCGTAAATCGGGGACGATTTAGAGGCTTTAATGAGCCGTTTAAACGTTGAATTCTTTCGTTTGAGAGGAGGAAAAAAAACTTTTTAAAATCTTTTTTTTGCTCAGCAACTGTAGCCACGCCCCTTCAAGTACTTCAAGTTTTAGTGGCGCGTCTGTCAAGGACGAAATAATATGTTCACTATTGTAGATTGTGTTTGCTTGAGTTGAGGGGAAAGCTCATTAAACAGCTTTTATGCTCTGTCTCCAAAACATTGAGTTTGGCACATAATTCACTTTTTTTGCGTTATCTGAACACATAGTATTATGTTACTTGAAAGAAAATGCAGTCACCGAGCCGAGCATAGGTCGCCGTATTTAAAGGCCTGCTGGACGCTCATCCAAAATCAATCTCCTCAACTTGGTCTTTCTGGAATTGACGTGACGGCCGCTCGGTCGGTCGGTGTTTGTTTTGACGGTTGGCTCAATAACGAGCGACTTGAGAAAAAAATGTTCATGCAAAGTCTTTGGAGTGGAAAAAGCACTGGCGTGTCAACATTAGGGGAGTGTCCAGTCAATCTCAGTCTTTCCCGGGTAAATCATTTAGTATGTTGCTGTGGTTTCCTCCCACGGTTCCCCAAGATGGATGACAGGTTAATTGAAGAGCTTTTTGGGGGGGGGCACCGAGACCACCCTCCCCTACAAAAAAAAATTGCAAACGATAGAAAGCCATCATTGCAATTGCTTTCTGGACTGCTGTGCTTTGACTTGCACGATTTTGAAATTGCTCTCCTTTTCCTTTTGGGAATATTACAAGCTATTAACGTTGTCCGTTGGAATTTAATGAACAAATTCAAAATGGAAGCGTTTGAGTCGACTGTTCCTTTCTGCTTTAGCCAACGGGGAATTCATAGCTGATAGGCTTTTTTAAAATAGGAAGAGTGAAAATACGTATTACGTTACATTTCTCGCAATGTTTGATTGTTGTAGCATGCTAAAGTGGTAAGTTGCGGGGTGCATTTAGTTTAGCCCGTGCGTGACTGTTTTCCGTGCTAATGGCTCCTGGCCTTTGTGCATTAATCAACACACCCCAACATGGTCTCTCTCTCTCTCTCTCTCTCTCTCTCTCTCTCTCTCTCTCTCTCTCTCTCGATCTCCCGTAGCATCCCATCTTTCTCCGTTCCCTTTCTTACTCGTGGCCTCTCTTTTCCCAGTCTTTTGTCTTAATGTATGATCTGTTGCTCCTCGGGGTGACGTTGGGGGCCAGATTGATGGCGTTGCGGCTTGACTATGGTCAGTAAGAGAGGGAATGCGTCCCCCCCACCCCCCACCTCCCGGTCCTCCCCCATTTCTTCCTATCGCCTCCTCTGTGCATTAATTCCGACGCCATACTTCATTGCCTCTATCACTCACTGTTCTGTCCTATTCTATGGCTTTCCCCCGCCAAGTTCTATCTTTTTTTTTCTCTCTGTTTAAGGGCCTTGAATTTGTTTTGCTTCCTTTCTTTGCTGTGGTTTCTCCGGTTATAAAATGGGAAACAAATGATGATTGACTTCCTAAAAGGACGGGAATCCGTGGAAGGACGGGAGGGAGGGTGAGTGCCATTCCTGGCTTCCTGGCTTCCCATAGGCTTACGTGACTTGACTGCTGCTCCGGTTCAGCAAAGTTCACATTTGAAGTGATTTGTACTCGGAAAAAGAAAACTGGGGGGGGAAAACGCTGCGTTCCTACAAACAGATGGCTTTTTTACAGGATACAAATTCCCCGTTATGCTTGTCATTTGACCTATTTCTAATCCACTCAATAGACGCATATTTAAACTGAGACAACTCATTAATTTAAATAACCCAAGCAATAAATCCAGAGTTGGAGCCATTCCCACACAATACAACTTGAGTCTAGAGCAGGGGTAGGGAACCTATGGCTCAGGAGCCATATGTGGCTCTTTCCATGGGTGCATATGGCTCTCCACTAACCTGTGAGGTAAAATATGGAAATGATTGGTGAGAGAGCCGAGTCCCGCCTGAACGCACTAACAAGAGCGTCACTGCGGCATCGACACTACCTGTACCCCTATTTTAATCATAATTTTGTTTTTTATGACTCTTCTGCATGCATGATATCATTGATACTGATTTTGTAAGCCACCACATAACAATGTTGTCAAAAGAAATCAGAGGCTTTTTGTACGTTAAAAGTGATGAAATGACAAAAAAATTAAAAAAATCACACTTTCATATATTTTTACTTTTCAATTCCGAGAATGGCTCTCAAGAAATAACATTAGAAAATATTAATTGTTTATGTCTGTCTCTGTCAAAAAGGTTGCCGACCCCTGGTCTAGAGTATTAGGGGGGGGAAAAAGGGTAGTGACGAGTTTCATTCTAAGTTAGCACTGTGCTTTCAAAATGATTTATCCCAGTATCAAAAAGGCAAATATTGGCTTGGGGGCATGCACTCCCAATCAAACTCGTCAAACGGTCCCAAATCTGATTGGTCGGAAGAGTCGTCAGGGACGTGCCCGCCTTTCGGGAGAAAGATGACAAAATCTAAAAAAATATCCAACGAGATGGCGTCATGTGGCGTTTTCAGTTTGAACATCCGTCACTTGACACGTGCCGTTGTTTTGTTTCTTTTCTTGCGCTGGATTGGACGAGGCTAACGGTGGCTTTCAATGACCCTTGGCGAGCCACAGCTCATTTGCATATGCACGCTCAATCTTTTGTGGATGCGAGATGGTTTTCTTGCAAAAAGGGACCTCATTCTTGCAGTTGAAAAGCCAGGCCTTTCCCTACTCAGCAAATCCACCTCTACAAATAGATATATTAGAATTAGAATAATGGCGCCGATAACAATTGTCGTCTGCATTAATTCAATTTTCACGTCATCCGACTAAGTGACGATGGGATGTTGATTACCCAAACCGTAGCATTAGTGAAATTAAAGTCTGCCAGTCGACGTTGAAAATAATGACACGATAAGTGTAAAAGGTCTCATCGGGCTGCAAAGACATTTCAAAAGAATACAAATGTAGCTGAAAAAGACCTCAAGTCAATTGGCAAAATGCTTGAAAGCGTATGCTAATATGACGATTCCAACATTGAAAACTCTGCAAGTGAGCAGTGATATGATTGGTGCGACAAAGGCAAACGCACGTAGCACGGCGCCTTGTTTGTGTACGGCATGAATATCTATTTATGTAAAATGATGTTGAGGAGTCCAAACAGCCGTGGATGTTGCTCATTGGCTAATCAGGCCCCGTGAACTCCTCTCCGACTCCCCTGCGGTGCACACGGTACCTTATTAGTGTTTTGTCTGGCACTGATCTGATTTATTTCTATTTTTGCTGCCTGACTTCTGTTCTAGCGCATATTTCTTGGCAAAGAAAAGTCTTTTTTGGGGGGGGCTTTTCACCGATTGAAGTTTAGGAACATCAGCATGCCGTCAAAAAGAGATCCCAAAAGAGCAAATCTTGGCTCGGGCAGACATTTCAGTGCTTCTCGCCCAGGGACACCGGCGTCAACCCGTCGACCGTCTCCTCGCCGGACTTAGAAGTAAGGCAACCCGCTCAATCAAAGGACGACGACTTGACTCTGGACTCCACGTGGTCACGGCCATTCTCTCCGGGAATAAATCTCATCCAATTCTGTCTTGTGTAGAGCAAAACTAAGAAGATCCCAAAATGAAAGCGGCCAAGCGACGGCGGCGCTGCCAAAGACAAATAGCCCAACGCTCGCCGCTTTTCTTGAGCATCTGCGTTTGTTCTCTGCTCCACTAAGCAACAATTGTCTGCCACTTTGCCTTTGTTTACCCTGTCAAAAAATCCCCAATTGCCACGCTGTGAATCCAATCCCACCCAAAAAAGCGTCTTTTTCTGTCAAGGCTTTGCCCGCCTTTCGGTCCCGACGGAGTAAAAGACCCTTAATCGTGTATCAAATATCTTCTTGGCTTGTCAAAATAAAGATGGCTCCGTCTGTCCTTTGAAAACTGGCTCGGAATATTACGGGCCGGTGACGTTGCCCGCTGAAAATGCCCTCTTCAAGATGGGACGCCGTGCGGCATGAGCCTTGGGATGCCGCCGCGCTCGGTCGGGGGCCCATAAAAAGCTCTCGGTCTCCGTAAACAGACAATCGCTTCTTCGGGCGGGGGCGTCGAGAGGCTTCTTGACCGATTCCGCCACAAAACGAGATGTCGTTTCAGTTTGCGGAGGAAAACTGAAAAGTCGCCCGCAGTCTCGGGAATCAAACCCCGATCTTCTCATCGTCGCACGCCGCCAGAAAGCCCTTGGCAGCCGTAAAAATAAAACAAGGCTGCGGCGCTGAGCTCATTTTACGGAGCGGGGTCATCGAGAGCAAGGTGATCTGTGGCGGGGCATATTTTCAAAGCCAAGCGCCCTCCCGTAATTGAATTAAAAGGGCCACCGTAAAAGGCAACGGAGAAGGCAAAATATACGAGGGCCGTGGCACCGTCTCGCGAGGACCTGCCGGGCGGGGGAAGAGAGAAAAAAAGAGCGGACGCTAAGCGCCGACCGTTATGAAGGGAACCGCCGTGGAAGAAGATTGTTGCAAGAGAGAGACGGCAGTCCTCGCCGGGCTCGGCTCTTTGGCATCTCCTCGCCGTAAATCAGGATGGCCGGGTATTGCCAACAATGCACTTAACGCCGTGCAAATAAACAAGGCCTTATTTGCTTTTTAGCGGATTGACACGCAAAGCGCTTACGATGCTGAGCCACGCCGCGACGCAACGGGAGGGAAGGAAAAGAGGGGAGTGCGAGCGAGCCAGGAAAGCCAAAGAAAGCTCGGGATGAACAAAACAACAACCGTTGGTCATCAAATGCTCATCTTGAAACATCTCATTTCTTTCCTTTTAATAGAATGATAAGACTGGGTTCGACCTTCTCGTCTTCCAAAATTGAAACTTCTTTTGTAGCTGTTCAGAAACGTGTTTTTATTGAAACTAGATTTTCCTCGTGTTTTTCGGAATTACGTATTGTAGAGTGCGACTGGAAATTCTTTTACCTTGGCCTTCCTCACAAAATACACAATGACATGATTTATGACTTAAGAATGTTATCTCTGGTGGGCGTGTTTGAAATGTTCCTCCTAAGTGAGGAGGATGAAGAGGAAGAAGAAGAAGAAGAAGAAATCAAGCATGGTGGGGCTTCATATTTTCTCATTATCTGCTGTCCTTTCTGGAGGACGACTCTTAAAAATTCCACGCCACAATACCTTTCAGACCTAAACAATGTTATCTTGTTAAATGACAGGCAACAATTTCAAGGTAATGGAAATGCAAACTTTGGGAGAATGAATGGTGCTTCCGGTCGGTCGTAAAAAAAACTTTTCTCTTTCTGCCTTGTTGTAAACGCCCAAAAATGAGCTTTGACTTTTCACCTTTTCTTGCAAGTTTTCCGACCGGATGGCGCGTTTCCTCGTCGGGGTGCGAACGGCCAACGACCGTCCGGCCGACGTGACGGGCCAGCGCCTTTGAAAACGCGGCGGCAGGGACTTTGACTTTTAAAAAGGCACAGCGGGGATTTGGAGCAGATTAAAGCCTTTGCTAGGCTGTGAAAATGCCTCTTAAGACATATCCTATTCCACTTGAAATGTGAGGGTTATTTTGGGGGGGGCAGGGGGGCTTTTCTCCTCGTATGGAGCGGGGGAGGACGGGCCTTCTGAATTGGTATGCAAACAATACGAATTGTAAATTCTCTATTGCAATTTTTTTTTGTCTCGTCCTGTAATATTATAAGAATGACAAGAATGCCGTGAGACGTGTCGGAATGATAAACGCTAGCTAACGTCCGTCAAGTCTTTTTCTTGTCTCATCGACACGATGGCACGTAGAGAAGCCCGCAAAATCCGACGCCGTCGGGCCGGGAACACGCTCGGCGAGTCGAGTCGGCCGAGGCGAGGCTCCGTGACCCCCGGGGGCGCGGCGTCGGCGTGGGCGAGGCGACGAGGCGCTCCGAGCGCCGCTAACGTGGTTCTCCGTCCTTTTCTTCCGACGGCGGGAGAAGCCTCCGTTAAACCACGTGAAGAGCGCCAATGTCACGGATAATGAATGCGCGTGGAAATGGACGGGGGCGGCCGCTATCTGTTGGAGCAGACTGGCCTCAAACGCCGCGGCGCGTATTGCTGATTTAGGAGGCTATTTACAATTTTCTCGGCGCTCCCTTTTCCTGCCGTTGTTACTCAAAAGCACATTACAGGTTGAGCCGCCCGCTTATCTCGCTCATAACCAAAGTTGGGCCTCTCTCTATCCATTTGGTGAAAGGGTCATTCCTCCTCCGGGTTTAATGCGGAATCCCGTGTTTAAAAAAAAAGCTCATCGCCACCACCGACTTGTTTTCTACTCGATCAATATCCTCTTTATTCTCACCTTGCCGCCGTGGTGAATCACTGCCTTCTCCAAGTCCTAGTTTTATGATGTCACCATTAGATATTTATTCATTTTCTGGAAAAGTGACTAAGACGGTTAGCCACTGTAGGCGTTTGGGTGTCTGTCTGTAAATATTGACATATATGCGCATTGTCAATGAGCTCCGTGAGCAATATAATGCTAATAGTGTTTGACGACGACGTCGACGTCGACGTCGACGTCGACGGAGGCATTTGAGGAAGGACCGACTTTCACAAATACCACCGGCGAGCGCGTGATGTCATCAAGGCAAAATGATGCAAATGAGCGTGCTCATGTAAGGCCTGAAACGCGGCGATAGCGGAATATATTGCTATTTGTGCTAACCTAATTACCAGGCTGGCGCTGACAACAAAATGCTTACTAATTGAAGAGCGCTTTATCGTGAAAGAAGCGGGCGCCATCACCCATCGCGACTTCATTAAAACGCTGTGTTTATCTCGCATTTTGGAGCGGTAAAATATAAATAAAAGTTCAATGCTATTCTAACTTCACATTGCCGCATGGAAGATCGTGGCTCATTAAGGGAATGAGACGATGATTGATTTGCGGCTCGTCATCCGTACGCTTTGGCCCTGAGTGGCATTTAAATTGGCTGCTTGCGGATCCTTGCTGTCCTTCGCTAAGTACAGTTAATTGCAATATACGCCATTCCATTGGTTACTTGTGTGCATGTGAGCATAGCCACTGCTTTGTAGGATGGAAAAAAAGAAGAAAAAAACACCAGCCTCCTTTTATCATCAGAGTGGCATCGCTGTGTTTAAAAAAAAAGGGATTCAAAGTGTTCCTGATTCAGGTTTTCTCATCTCAACGCGCACATAATGAATCAGAAAGCGGTTGAATTTGGCTCTTTGTGCTTTTACACGCACGCCACTGCTCATAGGATGATTTTTCCAAGCCGAGAAGAAATCCATAGCAAGGAATGGCTTCTCACGGGGAACTGCGATAACCGCGGGAGTTATCACGTTGCTCTTACGGGATAAGCTTTTGGCTTTTCGCCTTGTCGGACGAGGAACAAACTCAAGTCTGACATTCAGTAAGCAAACTATCCACAAAAGGTTACGGCGCCGTCCGTTTTTGTCACCGATGCGCTCCAAATGGGTTTTTATTGTCCGGGAACTAATTACACAGCATAAAAGTATGACGAGGCGACTGTGATTTAATTAAACATTTTAATTTTCTCGCTCATTAATACGACCACGGCGTAATGAATTGAGTCGGGTCGCTAGCGCAGATTGCTCCATTAATCACGACGGTAATCATGGAGTGGAATGAATGATGGTGACGCCTCCAAATACAGTCGGACCTCTACTTACGAAATGAATTGGTTCCAGAACCTTGAAAATTTCAGAAAGAGGTTTACTTTTTATGCCAATTCTTTCATTCGTTCCACAATCCTCACACAGCTATGAACTAAACCCTTTAAAATGGGTCAAAATGTCCCAATTTTGTACGAACGATGTGAGGAAACACTCAAAAATGAGAAAATGATAAGGAAATGATTTATTAATGTCTCAAAATAAATAGAGCATGTGAAAATGTGCCCTGCGTCGCTGAAATATCTCCCTCCGCGGTGGTGATCATGGGAGATGTGATACCCACGTTTGTCCGCTAGATGGCGGCAAGAGCCCGTTCTACCCTATCTTGAGTTATTCATTTGCATATCAAAAAATTCGTAACCTGAAAATGTGGTACCTAGAGGCATTCGTAGGTAGTGCTATGACTGTATCGCCTTTCACTTCATTCCAGTTGACCTCTGACCTCAAGCTGCATCCATCACAAAAGCACCGTTTGACCGTCAAAACCTTTATCGGAGCTTTATCGCTTTGGCTTTTTTTCCCTCCTTCAATGTAGAAGACGCGGCAACAACATTGTTTTCGTATTCAAATCTGACGCCAAGCCCAAACAATTTGTGAAACATTGAGACGCACCGTATTAAACACGGTGAGATATTCAGCGTTCCACATGATGAAATGAGATGACAAACTTTGGTAATTGCGCGCAATATCTACAATCCAGTGAGCGTTTGGTAGCAAGCGTCAAGAAGCTGATTAAAACTCTTAATTGGCCTACTTGTTTAGAAAGGCAACAGGCTATTTGCATTTTTAATGCCCCTGAAAATCGACTCATCTCCTGGCGTGGCGCTAACGGCGTGGATAAACACGGAGACAAACCGCCGCTGCTGCTAGTTATGCTTAATTATCAACTCTCAAAACGATCAACTGGCATGAAGTTAGTGAAGCGAGAGAAAGAAAAAAAAAGGCAAATGCAGCAAAAGAAAAAGAAAAATGTGTCAGGCTGTCAAGAAAAAGAAATACTTGGTGGAAACCTAATTAAGGAATTGAACAGACTGAGAAGAGAAGCTATCTTTGCAGATATCAACTCGTAATTGAGGACGTGTAAATGAGCAGCGGCCAATGAACTCTTCTTCTTCTTCTCTCCCAGACTGATTCTAATTTCCTTTTTCGCACTTGCGCATCTTCACATCAATTGTTCTTTGTCCCGCTAAACAAAACCACACGTGATGAAAAAGCTCCTCCATCATTCCGTCTAATCAAACTTAATTTCCCTTTTTTATTGTAATTGTGCATCTGACAAAATGTGGCATGTCAAATGTATTCCTTTTTATGAGAGTTTTAATGTGGAGAGGAGGATTTAGGCTTGTCAATTTGGGCCCTGAAAAACCTTTTCTGACGTGAGCAACTTTATAACCAAAATGCCATAAACAATGATTATCTTATCGAGGTCATCTGCCTTAATATTTGATTGTCCCCAACTACAGACGACCCGGGTTGTTAGGGCACTCGCTCAAACAGTTTTATCCGCCCCGGCCGGCTGACTTGGAATCCCCTTCACCCGTGGAGTCCCCTCGGTAAAAGTAGACAGTAATACTACCGGTGTTTTATTTGATAATTTTTTTTTTTGTTCTGCCCGTCCTTTTACCGCCCCAAAAACCATTTTCCATCCAGCTGCTTTCCCCGAAGAAAAACAACAGCGTATATAAACAAGCGCCATGGAACGACTACAACAAACTCCCATGAGGCACGTTAAAACTCTTTGGCCTATAAAGACAGCACCTCGCAGCAGCTGAACAAAAACTAAGCGGGGTAAACAAGGAAAGTGGTTTATTTGAGTTTTCCCATTCACTTCTTATGAATATTCTCCCTCCACGTTGATTTGGAACGACCACGGGAGCATTTTCCGGATAAAACGGCGTCATTAGCGCGGGACTCTAATTGGCGAGTGGTTTACAATGGGCCCAAATGTCAGCCATTTTGGGTGTGATCCCAGCGACACTTTGCTGAGTGAATGTCACCCCCGAGAGAGAACAAGCCATAGGAAATGTATGTGTGGAAAAATCAAATGAAGGCAGTTGAAAAGGCTGGATTATTCATGAAAAATGGAAGGAGGGACGGAGATTATAAATGTCAAGGGAGCAGAGTCGTGGAGACATGCATAAAGGATGAGCGCAGAAATGTCACCTCGGATAAAGAAATAAATTGCAGTGAAGGGAAGCAGCAAGTGGAGAGCAAGTTCTTCTTGCCTCGTCTTCACGCTAGCTTGCCACGGCTCGCTCAAAGGACGGACCGAGTCAAAGATGGAGGCTTTGGGTGTCCAGGTGGCCTCGTGGCGTCACACCACGACGATAGTCCGACAGGAGGAGACCGGAGTTTCTCCTACGGGAGAGCCGCTTGCCTCGTCTCAGATCGTTTTTTTTTGTTTTGTTTTGGGCCCGGAGCGTGGCGGTCCCGGGGGCAGCGTAGATGGAGCTCGGCTCGTCACCAACTAGATGTCCATCTCCCCTCACTCTTGAACAAGCCATTTAGTTTTCTTCCTTCTCATTCCTTTACCTGCAGTATTTATTAAGGATTAATGAGATGTTTCGACATACAGAGCGGCTCCTAGACTCAATGAAATTGCTAGTATGTAGACGTAGCACTGTACATAAAATGTATGGCAGGTCAAAGGAAAACATTCTTTTCTGTCTGTGTGCCCACACACACACACACACACACGCACGCATGCAGTCCATGACTTGAGTTGTGCGTGTTCTGCGTTGTAGTCATTCCGTGGTCAAATGGCCAAGGACGTAAGAGAGTGTGCTTGTTTTGCTTTGGAGACATTTACCATTTTTATGATCCTATCCCAAATGTCACATGGTTACCCTTTTCATTTTGCCTCTCAAATATCACGTGTTTTACGAGGAAATGATAAAAGTAAAAGGCCAAAAAGGATATTGCCATCGAGGGGAAACGCAACGAGCATCAACTTTATGTTATTTCCTCAAATAGCAGCCTTTAGGACAGACGGCCATATTTTCTTATGGCACCGACAGGAGAACTGCTGATCTCACTCCGTTTCAAAAAAAAGCTCCAAAATGGGAGCCATTATACATGCCATGTACGCCATACATCTGGCATCTAGCCCTAACCCAGTAGCGCGCCCGTGGACCACGACCACGGATGTGGCGTCCTCCTTCAACGGCGCTTTCAGCCATGTCAATGTCAGCGATGGGCGGTCCACCAAGCCTGCCCCCTCAACTTTTTGGAATCCTAGCGTCGCCTAGCCCGTGCATCCACAAATAGGCCGCCGAGGGGCGCCAACCAGGAAGTGGTCGCGTCACGCGCACTCCGTCAAAGTCTTCCCGGGAGCCACTGGAGGCACAATTGATGGAGCCCAAAAAGCTGGGCGCGTGGGAAGCGCCGGGAGGAGGGAGGGAGGGAGGGAGGGACTCCTAAATCGGACCATCCGTCACCGCCATTGCGGGCCTATTCGGGAACATTAAATGTCTCCAATGCACATTCTCTGGAAAATGTATATTTTCAACAAGGGACACGTCGTAAAGCCGCCAAAGCCGGACGTGCGCTGGGGCGTCCGAGAGCGCGACTCTGGCTACGTTATCTTCCCAATTCACTTTACAATGTGACCGTCAACTGCAAATTGTTCAAGGGAAGAAAAAAAATATGCTGTGGAAAACAACTGTGCAGAGTTGACCGTGAGAATATTTTCAATACTGCATTTTGGAAATATGGATGCAATACTCGTTGCATCGAGCTGGAATAATGCTCCCTTTAGGCGGGAACTATTCCATCGTATCCTTGTTGTCAAAAAAAAAAAAGATTTATATCCTATCATAATCTTTGAACACTTGAGAAGCGCTCAGAGAGCCCTGGAGCAATTTATAGTTTTCCTTTCCGTCGACATGGACAGTGTCATCAGAAGTGTTTTTTTTTCTTTCCTCCCCGTCTCCGGTAGTTAACTTTAAAAAAAAAAAGTTGAACTCAGGTCTCAAAAATGGTGAGAGTGCTTGACCAAAAGTGGAGATTTGACAGCCGCGGGCCAGTAACGTGAGCCGAGGTCAGCCGGAGTCGGAACGCTTCGCCTTTTCCAGGCCATCAGGCACAGACATAGCTGAAAAAAGTTGAATCAACCCAGGTTGGGCCAACGTGGGTGGGGAGGGAGGGAGGGAGGGAGAGAGCAGCTTCTCGTTCAAGTCATCCAGCAGCGACCGACTGAGCTGACTGACAAACTTGAACTAATGGGGGTTGTGCTGAAATGAGATGCACCTGACAGCAATCCACTGATTGCACTCGTAGGACACTAGTATTGTGGAAAGCTGCTTTGCTCTGTCCAGGTTGAAACCAAAGCATCCCCACAATCACTTTTACCCTTATTTTAGTTTGCCCAGCCCTGTTAAATAAATGCCTAGTCTTAAGGGGATGCTACGTTTTCCTTCATATGTCCAATACTTCAATTTCTTCAAGGCGCTCACTCTCTCATCCATGGTCAAAAGTTTGTGCTTGGATGGCCCACGTATGAAATAGGTCCCAAAAAGTCTTGAACTGCCTCTTGACCGTTTATACCAGGCAGCTTTTCCTTTTCCAAACCATCCAGCACAAACATAGCTGACAAAATTGAATCAACGGGGGTTGGGCCCGCTTTGGGTGGG
Organism: Stigmatopora argus; assembly: GCF_051989625.1. Lineage (NCBI taxonomy): Eukaryota > Metazoa > Chordata > Actinopteri > Syngnathiformes > Syngnathidae > Stigmatopora > Stigmatopora argus. The sequence goes on from NC_135402.1 coordinate 335,383, forward strand.
GAGGGGGTTCGGAGGGAGCACCTTTCTGTTCAAGTCATCCAGCAACGACCGAGCGAGCTGACTGACAAACTTGAAGGAGCGGGGGTTGGGCTGAAACGAGATGCACCTGACTGCAATCCACTGATTGCACTTGCAGGACACTAGTATTGTGGAAAGCTGCTTTGCTCTGTCCAGGTTGAAAGCAAAGCACCCCCGCCCGCACCCACTGCAGGCAGCCCAGAATGGAATAGTTTGGCCACCCACCCCTGGACTCTTCCTTGCACTTTGATGGACTTGATTCTTTGAACAAGTGGTTTCCAATGCACAGTACAGTGCAAGATCAAGCATGACAGTTGACTAAGCTTGAGTGATGTGTGTGTGTGTGTCTAACTCCCGGATCTCATGATTTAGGGATGAAAGGCACACATGTGGGGAATCCCCCCCAAAACAAATAAAAACATCTTCTCTTTGGGCAATCACGCTGTAAATGTCCACTTTGTATTATGCAAATTTTAAGTTGGTAAGGATGTTTGCTTGCTAAAATGAGTTCATCAGTTAGTAAATGACAAGGTTTGGGGTCACTGACAAACCCCCCATGAGGTCATATTCCATGTGCAGTAAATATTACTTTTGTTTTTAATATAATGTCCAGCTCATTAACCCTAGGATGGCAAGAAAAAATAATGGGATTAATGGATCACTTCGGATTATATGAATTGGGTACGGAAAAGACTCACGAGGCAAACGGCGTACCCCGGGAGGGGGCCGCTAATAATCAATAAATAAACATAGGCAGCTCCAGGCCAAGGAGAGAAACGGCGGGGCTCCCGTCTCATTTGTTTGTGGGCGTCTCCCACGCCAAAGTACCACAGAGGCTCCAAAATAGCGGGCACAATGAAAGGATGCTTAAATGCTGGCCATATTTCATAGCTTTGTCCTTCCACATGGTCTCCTTCAATTTTGCACATTAATGAGGAATCTGATATATTGCATTGAAAACTTTCAGATCAAATTGGCCAGAATTGATCCACTTGAGTGGATATTTTCCATCCGTGTCAGGGGACTGCAAACTACATTCATCATTTGAGGAGATGTATTTGGTGTTATATTCTGTGCAAGCGCTATGTCATCTCCATTCCTTGGGCAAAACATGCACATTTGTATTTCTTGGCTGGCTCAGCCACTTTCACTGTGGTGGGCGCAGACACTTAAGGTCAGGGGTCAGTTGAAGCGCCATCCCGAAAGGCCCCCCGTCATCCAGTCCGTCATCCACGTCAGAGCCACCTGAATCAAATGATCAACTCGTCAGCAAGCTTTCCACCCGTCTGGTGAAAGACAGAGCAGACGAGGGGGGTCCCGGGGGCCCCCCCAGGGCCGGAGTTTGCCACCGGCCCCGCTTTTTAGTGGATGGTGGGCATTTCTTGCCGCCAGCCATGGCAATAAATATTTCATGCGCATTCTTTTTGGAATGACACCAAGGAACTTCTGAAAACAGCTTTCATAATATCTTGCACAAAACAGGCTATGGGCCAAAAAATATATATATTCTGTGTAGTGGAGACCATTTTGCGTCTTTTTTCGGGGTCACTATCTATTCCCATAGCAAATATTTGCACACGTTTTGTTTGATTTGGCCTTTTTGGAAAGAAGCGTCCAATATAAATCCGGGTTGGGAGGGAACAGGCTGTCATTGGAAGGGCCTCTCTGCTCCTGTGTTTGCCTTTCTTGGATGGATTTTCTTCCCCAGTAAATTTTCAGTGTGTGGCACATAGGGGAGTCGTCCCCATAATCGCTTTGGAGGTTTAAAAAAAAAAAAGAAATAAATCCTGCAAAGAAAACTTTTCAAAGTAAAACATTCTTTGCAAGGAAATGATGGCGAGTTGCTGTAAATCGAGAAGTTCACGATGACACAATGCAGTCTATTTTGTGAGAATAAGAATAGTATTAAACGAACATTACATTAAAAGTCGGCCCCAGACATGAATAGGAGCTTTCTCTCTCTTTCTCTCTCTCTCCTTTTTTAATTGTAACAAAAGAGTCCCTGGAGTTAAAACCTGCCTCTCTGATTCAGTGCATGTGTCATAATTGATAGAGGATTTATGCCAACATGTTTCTTCCTAATGCACTCTGTGGATGAACTCTGTAATTGTATTATTTACCTTGTGTAAATAATAAAAAGTATTTTGCTGGCGGGGAAGTATCTTGCAAAATTTATACTCTGCATAATGACAGCAATCTGTTTCATTGGTTTTCTCTTGCTTTTGTCTTGAGGCTGAGAAAGAAAGGAAATTACAAAAATGAATTGGATTGTCATAAAAGTGCGGGCGTTGGCGGACACTTTGACAGCATCAGTCATCGCTCATAAGTCATTTTTAATGACGCTTCTGTCGACAGCCCTGCGCTCAATGGGAGTCGCTGAAAAGCCACCAGTCTTAGCTTTTCCTCTGCACGGCTTGTAGCCATGAATTTTAATGGAGACCACCGGTTGCATCAATGAGAGGGCCAATCAAATATTCAGCCTAGCTAGCGCTCGGCTCGGCGGCAAAGAAAAAGAAAGGAAAGGGAAGGGTGCCTTGAGCTGGATCGCACTATGGCTAAAGTCAAAGTTTGCTCTCTGCTTGTCAGTCAATTCAAATACTCTATCTGACCTTTTGTCGAGTCTCTAATAATGAACGTTGTGTTTATTGAAATGAAAACATCCAAACGGGGAAGTCATCTTGGAAGACGGCTATTGAAAAGGAAAACAAATGAAGAGTCCTTCGCCCGCCGAGGATGACAAAGCATTAGCCTATTCTATTGACTCAAGTATTCTTGTTCAAAATGATCGTGATGGTAATATGTTTCATGAGATTTTCTTTCTTCTGCAAGACATTCCCAGGGATAAACTCCGTGAAACGGATACGTCGTTTACAAGAAAGTAAAAGGAAACTTGGCTTTGTGTATTTCTTTCTTCTGATACTTGATTGGAATTTACGCCAGTGGGTCGTTTCTCACAGATGTCATTCCGGGAAAACGTTTCCCGTTTAATCCAACGTTTTTACCAGGTGACAAAAGCTTTGAGTGGGATGAGGCCGACGACAAAAGGATTGCGCTCGTCCTCAAAGCGCCTTTTTCACCGCGGCTCGTACGTAAGTGACGTTTTTAACGAGCGACGGAGACTTCTTTACGAGGCCATTTTCCCCGGCACGTTGAGCCTGGCGTCAAAGTGGTTCCACCTGACTTTGATATTTTTCTCCAGCTGTCCTTTTGCCCGCTCCTTTAGCCAGCCAGCCATGCCATGGGCCGGCATTAGCTAGCCGGTGGTCTCCGTGTAACGCAACTATCTCCGCTTAAAAGATGCCCTAAATGACTTCACTTTGACGTCGTTGCGTGAGAACATTTGCTCACGACGGAAAGACGTGCAGCTGGCGGCGGCTTGACTTCTTTAATGGAGTCTTGTTAAAAATGTGCTGGCATACTTGTCATTCTTTTTAGGCACTAAACGCGAACACCCACGTGGGCCACGATTTGCGTTGCAGTCATGGCGCCAAGAAGCGTGTGTGGTCGATTGGTCGCCGGTCTTTTGGTCTCCGTCTTTTGGTCGCGGTCTTTTGGTCGCCCCGACCGCAACAATGGGCGACCATAAGACCGGCGACCAAAAGGCCGACGACCAAAAGGCCGACGACCAAAAGGCCGGCGACAAAACAAGGTAAAAGAACATGGTCTACGGATGAATAAAAGCCAACAATGCCCATGAGCTGTTTCAGTGAGCCGACGTGTGAGTGTAGAAGAGTTTCTATGTACATGCGTTGTCCCTTTAAGAAGCGACGTCAGTTCAGTCAGGGTCTTAACAAGTTCTCCAACAAAAAACAATCAAAGTCCGGGAAATTTGGAGCTTTTCTTTAGCCTAATCATTACTAGGGCATTAAGTATGACTAAATAGTCATTCGCAGTTTGTATTTAGGGAATTTGACCAACAATTTAAATGGTAATTATCACTTACCTTCCGGGTGACCAAAAGACCGGCGACCAATCGACCGTGTACCGCCAAGAAGGTACCGGCGGATTGGCTTCCAAAAACCCAGGCCTTCCTCGATCCATTTTTCCAGTTTCTTTGTCCTCCCTCGCTCTTCTTCTCCTCGTCTCCTAGGGAGACGAGCCGTCTGACAACAATAGCGTTTGTCACTAACGAGACGCGTTTTGCGCTCCCCGCATTTTGCACGATGTTGAAAGAGAAAGGCGAGCCGATCACGAAGGGAGCTCCGGCCTTCTAAAATACGCTAAAGCAGTGTATTAGCTGCGCGCACACGCCCGTTCACTTAGTCTTGATTTAGACGCCGGGCTATCACGTGCATTTTCAGGTAACCTTTCTTGCAGCCGCAATTCCTGACTAGAATTGATGAGGACAACGGCGTTATCTTCTCAATCTCATGCAATTAAATCATATGAGTATTATCTGCCCCAGTGTCATGATAGGAAAGCGTAGTTTTATCCCAGCAAAATTGAAAAGCGGATGTCGCTAGCTCCTCCCAAAAAGTGTTTTATAAGATCATGTTTTCAAGCGGTTCGTCCGTCCTTCAAATCCCGTCAGGTGACTTTTGTCAAAATGGCACCATCCTAAACCAGCGTTATTTTCCGTCGTATTTAGATCACACTGCGCGTTACTCGGTCGAAGCACAGGATGTTACAGCGCCAGAACATTTGTGGAGGCGTGAATTTATGATTATAACCTTGAATGAGGGCATTATGTGGGGCTCATCGGGGGGTCTTTGCCTTCCCTGTGAGAGGATGCTAGATGAAGTTAGAGGAAAATGGCGGTCCTGCCAGCTCCACTCTCTCTCTCTCTCTCTTTCTTTCCTTCCTCCATTCTCTTCATTCCTGTCAATGCGATTGGGATTATTTCATCGTTGGCTGTACGATCTTTTTAAAGAACGAGGTCACCGTCGTCTCTGTCCTCCTCCATTCGTGTTCCTCGGTCCTCTCGTCATGTACGGCGAATGATGAAGTTGGCGGCCATCGGCCCGATGACCGTCTTCTGCGTTGTGTGAGGTGCGTCACTTGGGGCGCTCCGTCTCCCCCCCACCCCCCGAGGCCACCTTCCTCATTTGCCTCGTTAGCTGACGAGGGGCGGGGGTGCCCGGGTGGGTCTTTCAGCTTTCAAAGCTCGGCGAGCCTCGGCACGGATGGCGAGAGACGAGAGCGGGCTAGATTTATTCCTAATTAGCCTTTTGTACTTTGTTTGATAGCGCCCTAATTAACTTTCCAGTAATGCGAGCGTAGCGTTAGCGCACAGCTTGACACGTGAGCAACGGTCTAGCAAAAATTCTCTCACCGCAACGTCTCAAGACGTGAAGAGGACCAGCGGCTAAAGTATCCTTTTGGTATACTACGACGTTAGAGAATCACTAGTTCGTATACCAAAATGTAGTCCGTCACGTAGAAGATACGGTGGCGCTTTCTCCCCACAGATCTTTTCTCCACTTCAGACGTCAGCCAAAGTCCAGCCGTCCTATCTTTCATCTGGCTCTTGTGGCGATCAAAAGGGGTCTGCAAAACAACCCCATTCCTTTCCATTTCTATCATTTAGAGATTAGGGATATTCCGCCATTTGTTATGCGGCGAAACCTTAAAATGCCGAGGCCAAGGCAATCAATCATGAGGGGAAAATAGGCAGTAATGGGCTGGTTCCCTGCGGTAATCATAGGGTGAACCTTTCCCGTGAACAGGCTTCTAATATTTGGGAGAGAGGGTATCGTAAGCAATCCAATCCCTTTGCCACTCCATTAAATGCGTGCAAATGGACTTCTTCATTTGCCATTGAACACGGCGCGCTTGGCCGGGAAACAACGTCTCATTTGAGGGCTCCAAATGAGGCATTGCCCTCTTCAAGCCACTTTTCAACTGACTGGGCACCCGTGGATGCGCGTTCATGACAACTTTGCAAGCCGGAAACGTTCATTTTCACACTGGAGGACCAATCATTTGCTTATGTTCAAGAGAAACACCAGAGCGGCTAATGTCACTCACTCAGGAAAAAAAAAGGGAGAGGAAAAAAAACTTGAAGATCAAACCATACCTTTAAACGTTAACCGTTTTTTCCCCCCTCGGTCTATTTGCCCAAGCATCCATCAAATGGTGTAATTGATAATGAAAGTCCATTAATATTTTCATGGCTAATTAAAAAGCAATTTGGCCATCTGTCGATGAAACGCACGCCGACACGCTGGCTGCGAGCGCCTGCTTTTATGAGCCAACGCAACTCAAGTTTTTTGCTGTCGCGGGTAGACTTTGCCTTCTCGCTCTGGACTCGGTGACGCCCACGTGCACGCTCACGTGGACGCGCCCGTGCCCGTGCCCGTGCCCGTGCCCGTGCCTGGGCGCGCGTGCGTGCGTGTTTTAGCGCCCTCCATCTGCTCCCACAAAAACAGGCCTTAGAACCCGCACGCAAATGCTTTGGGATCCAGCTCTGTTTATTCAACTGCGACCGTGCCATCTGACTCGTACGCTGTTTCTACCACGGACAAGAAAATGGGTGAGCGTGCTTGTATCAAGTGTAACATTCCCCCGGTGAGCAGCAAGGTGAGCGAGCGAGCGTCAAAGAAGCCCGTCTGCGGCAGGTTGGCTGTTAGAAAGCATGGGGGTAATTGTCCTCCTAGCGAGCGGTGCCTTCGTTAAGCTTTTACGGGTCACGCTGAAAGACTGGACCAGGAAAGAAATCGACCTTGCCGGAATGGAAGGTTTTTACGATCCCGTCGTTAAATATCAATGGTATTTCCCGGGACTCATTTGAAAATCAACGCCTCCGATTTTGACGATTTGGGCACAAAGACGAGTCGGGGCGCTCATCGTACGCAATAAAAGCGGAGAATGTGAATTTTCGCAAGGAACAATTGCTGAAATTCCGCCTGGGCAACGAGTACCTGAAATGAATGCTCCTTCCTTCCCAAATGCCATCATTCCTCTCTTTTCTTTCCTTTTCTTTTCTTAGCGCATTTCCTCCGAGTGAACGACGGGCAGACCATCCATCTTTTCCGCCACAAATTTGTCACGGGCTCCATTTATCGACCGCTCGTCGGACGGCTCAATAATTCGTGGTTTATTTCAACTCTGGCCGCTTTTGCCAACTTCGACGCCAGCGTTCCGTGTTGGTTATTAGTCACCCGGTTCCTCTCGAAAAAGGGAGACCATCAAGGGCTCTTTTAAAAGCTGACCTTTGAACCCACCGGCCGTTCCCAGAAAACACATGAATAAATGATCATGTTGTAGCAAAGGCCGAGAGGAATGTAATAATTCCTTGTTTCTTTAGCGAGGGTCATTTTTTTTTTCTTCTTTTGGGTCATATTTGGTGCATTGTCATTCATGGGATGAACTTGTTTGTATAACTGGCAAAAAGCAGTTAAGCATTGGTATGCATAGAGAAATTGAGAGAGAGAATGTTGTCTCTTAGCAAAGGAGCAGGAGAAAGGCTGTTGACATTAGTCTCTGATATCCAATGAAGGAGCGCAGCATTTTTTTTTTTTTATGTCCCCGAGATGGCACCGGTAACACAATACACCTTTGTAATTACTCCTCCCGTTATTAAGACGGCTCGGCTGGAGAGATAATGTTTTAATTAAACATGTGCCGTCCCGGCCTACGTTTTGAAATGGTGACCACCGGCACGGCACGTCGGGGCTCCAAACCTGCCCGCCGAAAAGGGGACGAGCCGTCTTCCGAGACCGACGTGCGTATTTCAAGGCGGGGGATCCGCTTGTTATTCCTGGCGTTTTCCTCAGTTTCGACTTTGTGGCAAAGCTTTTTCTTATCTGAAATGCAGGCGCCGGCATCATAAGAATGGGAATAAAAGGGAGAAAAATGGCAGGTGATGCAAATCATCTCTCAACGTGACTGCTGGCGTCTTTTGAAGTCAGGAAGCGGCTCCCAAAGAGTCGGGCGTAATGTGCAAATGAGCTGCTATTTTCCCATCTTTGTGCTTATAAATGACGTTTTGACGAGGCCGTCTCAAGTTTGGGATTGCGTTTAAAAGCATCCCGCGTGCCGACCTCACCTCGGGAGGCTTTACACTAGATGTACTCTTCTTATTTAGCCAAACACATTTTCCAGGCCATGTCCTTCTTGTTTCTTCTCGGTGCAAATTCTCCTCATTTCCGTGGTTGTTGTTGTGTGAAAATAAAAGGTATACGGGAGCCATTATGTTCCAAATGACTTGGCTTCCTTTCAACATGTCCTTTGTGTAAAACAGTCCAAGTGTCACGTCCGCTCGACACAATTAGCCACAAATCCCAGATCTGTGGGAATAAACAATTATTCTCCCTGACCGATGGTGTCCTTTCTTCGCACACCATTAATTGTCGGCGGTGCGCTGGAGGTTGGCGTCTCCGCTCGCTTTATTTCATAACTGGCACGGGTGCCAAATCACAGGCTGGCAGAAAGGAAGGGGGGGGGGGGGGGGGGTCTCATGTGGGGGGGCCGTTTGCATTTCTTCCTTCAATGACAATAATTCAAGGTTGTTTTCCAGCCCGCCGTCTTATTCCGCTCATTAGGAGGAACGTGTGGACGTATTGAAGGCGAATCAGCATTTAATTAGGCTGCTCTTGGTTCAAGGGGACAAGCGCTTAAATCCCCTTCCCCAACTCACTCATTTTTCAAGTCATTTTCATGGGAAATTTGCCCTGTTAAACAGTGCCGAGTTTATGCGAAATGAAGACATAGTTGATCCAAATTGAATGACCATGTTTGTATTAGTAGTTGTTTTGCCCTTGAATTTATTTTTCCTATTTTGGCCACCAGGGGGCGAGGCTTGTGGCTGTTATTGTTGATTAAGAGTGTTTCAAACGGAGGTCTTTGGTTCCGACTTCTGCATGTGTGACTCTTATCTGGGCCCCCTCGAGATTAGATTAGATTATTCATCCCGTATGTCGCAGTAGCAACAGGGTGAGAACACAGACACAGGAAAATACATTTTAGATGGTGAGCTCTTTGGATATGTGACCCATGGGTGGGGAGCTTCTCTGGATCAGCACCCCGGAGAGTTCCCCAGTACGCTTGACTTTCCTCCAAAGTGATTTTGACTAAAACAATGACGTTGTAATGCTTGACTGTGCTCAGCCCAAATGCAAAATGTGCTTTCATCCTCACACGGGTCATGATTATTTCCCGCTCATGTAAATACTCTATTAAGATATTATTTTTGGGGTGTAAAAAGTCCACAATTGGCATTCATTAAGTGTCCTTCATCCAAAAGTGTAAGTCTCTCCACTGTGAGTCACTATATACAATTAGGAGACAACTGGAAACACCTGGGCAAGCAGACAGGAGAGGCATCGGGGGAGGGCGGGGAAAGCTCAGCTGAACTCAATGGGCAATCACAAGGACGGGTCATGGCCAAGACTAGAAATAAAACTTCAATAAACCCTGTTTGCAAAGTACAAGGTGTTCAATCGATGCACCAAAACTCAACAGCTGGGGGAAATGAGGCTTGATAATTGATGTGTTTGTGTTTTGTGTTTGTGGTGGTGGTGGATGTTAAACATTTCCACTGGGTTTCCTCGCTTCCTTCCACTCGTACGCCGAGATTTTGACTGTGCGAATGCCTTTTAAGTAACAATCCCAGTGGGGGAGTGAAAGAGTCAGCCCCGGGCTGGGCTGCAGCTGCGGGGGTTGGGCACTTGTCAGCTTCCAGCCAGTCTCCACCGCACGCAAGCACACATCAACTTAACTTAACGCCAGCCAGCCTCTGTCAAGTGGGCAAATGATTCCCATGTCATGGACACAATGGAGCTTTTCAGTCAGAAACGAGGCATCGCCGATGGATGAGCGACTGTACGCTTTGCGTGTACTGTAGTGTGTCCTTTTCAATTCTTTCCACTGCATAAACATCCACTACAAAGGTTACAAAACACACACACGCAATTACCCATTTGAAAAAACGTCACCGGGTTGTAGCTAGCTCGGTATATATTTGACTGTCTGCTTAAAGGAAGGAGGGAGGGCCCCACAGCATTTACAGTCTTCATTCTATGCACATTGACAATTGTGTGCTTGTAACGAGGCCAAATGGCAGTGCTCAGTGGCGCACGATGTCCAAGAAAAGTCCCTTTTTTCTGAGCTGTCTAAGCAATACGGTATGCCCTCCTTTGCCGCTGCCATTGAAAGCAGGAGAATGAAAAGGCATCTGAGGATTTTTATCAGAAATTCAATGTGTGCTCCCTCCATTCAATTGTAGTGTTAGGAATGCTAGCTTTTGGAGCCAAAGAAAAAAAAGGAGCTCCTCGTTTAATTGCTAAAATAAAACAATCCAACATGGCAATTTTCTAAAAAGATGTGATTGAAATATCCTGACTTTTCATCCCCCTTGTTCTCCATTGCGCGCGTTCCTTTTTTGGGTTAACCTAATTCCGGGATGGCGACGCCACTTGATCCTCAACCATTTTTTTTCCCCGTTCTGTGGATTTTCTGCTCCAACTCCCGTTGTCTGAAAATATATCCTCGCCACACCCGAGTCTCCTTTTTGCTCTTGCTCGATTGGAGCAATTTATCCAAAGTATTTGAACTCCCGTGCAATTTCAGTCCTCCAATTTATACGCAATATGTCTTTGCTGGAGTCAGATGAATCGATTAGCAGAACCAAATTCAATTCATTCAATGTTAAATAAACCAAAACCAAAAGGGGGTAATAAAAAAAAGTCGCTGTTTGTTTTATCCAAAACACAGAACAAACATTATATGTTAAAGTAAAAGTAAAATAGGGAACAAGAGACCAAGTGGGCCCCTTTTAATGGAACCTATTACCATTTTTTTTCAGATAACTATAGCCACAAAAAATAGTGTGACAGTTGGTCTGGAAAATAGAGTCTCAGTGTGGGTGTAAAATGGCTTTGATTTGCTCTGCGCTTTGTGTCATTTTTATGAATTGTGTTGGAACTCCAGTGATGGCCACTCACATCAAAATAATGCTGCTTATATGCCCTCTGCTCATTGGCCTTGTGCACAAGAACGCCTCGGACACGAAAGCAGCTGCAAGTAGTGCTAAAAAGAAAAAGAGAACCTGGGAGAACACAGTGTTTTGGTCGGCTTTTAATGAATCAGTCTTGCAACGCCATCGTTAATCGTGACGGAGAATTAGCGAGAGGTCATTTCCATTGATGGCTCACCCTGCGACCTGGCCGCGTTCTCCTTTCCTTCCCCGCCGGCTTCCTGTCTGGCACGACAGAGCTCGCCAAGTTGGCTCGGCGTGCTCGTCGACCTGAGAGCGGCTGCTGGCGGGCCGGGCGTCCGCTAACCGGCCGCCTGTCACCTCGTGTCATCCGGTACGGCTGACGGCTTGCGATTTGTTCTCGTGGTGAACGCGTGTTGTTCCACAGAAAACGGCATTGCAGAATATTGTAAGATTTCCGCGGTGATTTCGGGGCAGATTCCACCAGTCCCGCCGCTTTCTTTATCTGGACGGGACGGTTCCATTCATCAGGCCTGATAAAAAAAAATGTTTTGGGGCTAGTAAATATTGGCTGCGCTTTTGTCCGCATATGCAGTGTATCAGCCCGGCCTTCACAACAACAGAAAAAACTCCGAAACAGCAGTCATTTGTCTTCCTGCACGGCTCTGTTGCGTTTTTTTTTTTTATGAATAATTTTGTCCTTTGTGTTATGTGAGCACACATTCCCATTTGGAATAGAAAAGGCACCGACGGCTGGCTATGATGAGTGCAACATAATTACACCCCATTTTGAGTGGAGCCCACGTTCCCGTTTTCAAAATGAGATTCGAAAAAAAACTTTCCTGACAGGCAGCTTCAATGTGTTACGAATGGCGTGGAACCAATGGTCGTTGATAGAACCGAGAAGAACAATTGAAGAAACACTGTTCAAGGCTCTTGTCCATCGACATTCCAACCACTCCAGTCTTTCCAGTCCGTCAGTACATGTGGAAGAACGTCAAATTCTGTGCCGAAGCGTACCGTCCAACCATTTCATCTTTTGTATGACGCACAGAAGCAAGCAATTCCCGCACAGCTGCCGCTAGGCGCTGTTGTTAGCGGATGTTTTCAAAAGACGACCTCCTCGGTATCAGCCGCTTTAGAAAACCTAGACAAAATCCTCACATTCTATTGAATATTGTCTTGTATTGAATGAATCCAGCCGATAAAAGAAACTTCTCTCTCCTTCCACCCCCAAAAAATGGTTTGGTGAGTCTTCCTTGTGAAAGAAATAAGTTTTTTTCGCTTTCTATTTTTTATTGTGAAGGTACAGACAGATTGATCTAAGGGCCTGATTTGAAAAGCCAGTCAGGAATTTGAAGGACGTTCCTTCAGGGATGAAATTTCAAAGTCCCTACTTACAGCGCTCAATTTCCTTCTGAGGGAAAAAAGGAATTTGTCGAATGCCACCGATCGCACGCGAGTCGCTGTTGCCTTGGTCTCGTCAACCCTGCCGCATTTGCAAACTCTTTGGATGCTCTCACATTGTTCCATTTTCTCTTAAAGTGACGAAATGGCCTCAACAAGTTAGGTTTTTGGAACAGTACTGAGCAGCGTCGTGCTTGTGTACTTGTAACAAGGAACTTGGATAAAAGCGGTGAATGGTCACTGACAGTCTTGCACAAACACTATCCAGACCTGAGCATCATTCCTTGCCCATTTTGGTGTCGTCCCGGTGGCAGATGTTTGGTGTTTTGGTAGGAGCGCCATCCTCTCTTGGCATGGCAGAAACAAATAGAAAGGCTTGGCCATATTTACTAGATCTTGGAAACATACGAGTGTGTGCAAAACACACACACACACGCCCGGGAGTCTCAAAGGAGCGAGGGAACAGATGAGCTTGAGATCCACGGAGCTCCACGGCTAAACAAATATTGACAGGAAAGAATGAGCTCTGTGAAAGTATATACATACGTGGCACGTAATCACACACACACAAACACACACATCCGTGACCGCTACGCACTTCCCGGTTCAACCTTATAGACTTGGAATTAATATTAATAGAAATTCAACGATGGAGTTGTGCATTAATAATAGCAGGATGTAAAGTCATTTTGACCGTGACGACAAGAAGATTCAGAAGAATGAAATCACACTAGACTTTTTGGGGAAGATAGAAAAGGATGGCTACTTCAATGAATGCATGAAGAAGGCTGGTTAAGCCACAATTGAGAAAAAAGAGACTCTTTATTTCGTTTAAGGCTGAGGAGGGTGTGTGTTTTTGTGTGTTTTTGTGTGTTCACAGACGCAGCAAACTGATGCAACTCCAAGAAACAAGTCAGTTTTACTTTCATTTTACGATAGAAAGAGGAGACCAAAATTGAGATTTGTTCCACAGTATCTGCATGGATCAAGATGGGGAGGGAAAATATATTTTGTTGTCTCGTAATACCGTTCGAACGGCCTTTACGATGGCGCGCGCATTTCATTACATGCGCATAACGGACTATCAATCCCATAAAACACATTTTAGTACCTCCCTCCAAAAAGAATGGAAGCATATATTTTGGTCTACGAATGCTTTAGCCAGTTTCTCTCAATAATCTATGGTGCTCATCTTCTTTTAGCAGCCTGGAAAAAAACAAAAAGACGGTATTTGTGAGACAACTGCACAAATATAAATCTGGCGTCTCCCTTATTTTCCCCCTCTCAGTTGGATCTCAATATCTCTGACGGTGATGAACTCACCGCAACTTATTCAAAAGCAAGAAGCGCCCGTTTGGGTGTCTTTCGGCTCCCGAGCCAGCGTCTCGTCAAGTGTGTGCGGGGGTTGACCTTTTTTTAAATAGGGGCCAGTCGGGGCCCCTAGTTGTGATTTCTTGAAATGGTCACATTAGTCCCATCCCCCCTCAGCTAATATCCATTATAGAGCCTTCTTATTTGTTCCAAGAAATTGTCAAATCTACATACTACGTCAAAGTTTTAATAATATAATAATAATCGGACATAGGCCCTGTCGTCATCATCAACAACAACAAAAGCCTACTTGTCATCACACCATACCTGTCAACCTCTGCCGATAACTGCCCTTATAAATGATTATGATTCCCCTTACAAACTCCCAAAAAACCTTACAAACACCGTACGAGTCGTACGGTGTTCGTAAGGTTTTTGGGGGGTTTGTAAGGGGAATCATAATCATTTATAAGGGCAGTTATCGGCAGAGGTTGACAGGTATGTCACACCCAGAAACTGCGCATGACGAAATTGGTAGTGCTTCTCCATAAGGTGCGTTTACTCGGCAAAAGACCTAAATAAGTGATAGTTACGGACTCGTAATTTGGCATTCTGCTATTATGGATACCGCACATCATTTTATATTACCTCAGAAGGGAATGTGTGTTGTGTTACTGCAAATTTAGAGTTCTGATGGATTGTGCAAGAGGCGAGCGTGCGCACAAGCCAACGGAACGGCCAGACCGACGATGTAGAAGGCTAATTAGGAAGAGGCCTCGCCTCGCCATGGGAAAACAAGAGCATTCATCTCTCTTGCCAGTCACACAGCATGAAGGCAGCGCTTTGCTCGTTAAATCTTTTAGACCAGAAATCAGACCCTCTCCTCCGTCATCTTTGAAAAAGAGCAGCTGTTAGGAATTGGGGGCGGCTTGAATTGTTTCACAGTCAAAATAACCTGCCGCTAATCAAGTGCAATTAATTGGATCGCTTCAAATGTCAACATGGAGAAAAAAGGATGACGGAATTCAGAGTAGAGCTTCACGGTGCCACGTTTTGACGGAAGCCCACGCAATACGCCGGAAAGTGTGGCAGGTGCGGACGGCCAGCGAGGAATTCCAAGTAGTCCACTAAATCTACAAAGACGTCGTCTGCCAATAGAGTCGGACCGGCGACGAAGATGGATGAGTGGAAAGAAAGAAAGAAAGGAGGAGAGAAAGCAAGTGCTGGGAAAAGGAAAAGGAAGGAAGCATGTAGAAGGCCAATTAAGGTGGAGCGCACTGAATGAGAAAGTCAATCAAATAAACTAATACTTATATTCCTGACAAAGGGAATATCCTAATAGCTTAGAACAGGGCTCGGGAACCTTCTTGATGAAGAGAGCCACAAACAATTCATATTTTCCAATGTTATTCCTTGTGAGCCATACTACAAATTTAAAAGTCAAAATACATACATGTAAATGAGTGCCTTTTCATTTTTTTTGTAATTTCACCACTTTTAAAGTGGAAAAAAAAGAATATTTTTTAAAAGATTCTTATGCTGTTGCTAATCAATGAGGATGCATTCCAGAAGAGTCTACTGCAAAAAAATGAAGATTAAAGCAAAAAAAATGAAGATTAAAGCAGTTCTGTCAACAGCGATTTACATATTTTAGCTCACAGGTTGGCAAAGAGCCAGATGCACCCATCAGAAGAGCCACATGTGGCTCCCGAGCCATAGGTTCCCTACCCCTGGCTTAGAAGGAAAGTTAACCCTGTGAGTGGTAGCTTTTTCCAAATAGGAGCATATTCAATTAAGGGCAAAGTTGACAGAGTGGAGCAGCGACAGGTGGCGCCAATCATCATCGTCATCGTCATCGTCACCGTCACCGTCACTGACCTACTTTGGACATCCACAGCTTTAAAAAAATGGCCTGTGCTTATCATTTCGCTTCAGGATCAACACCATTCTGTCCAAGCATTCAAAAAATAACAGACTGGAAATGGCAACAACAACAACAAAAATCAATTTACTGTATTGTGTTTAATTGACGTATTAAGTCTATGATAATAGCTGCCTTGATTTGCTTGTAGATTGCCAAGTTACACTTTGTTCTCCTCTTTCACCCCCCACTTGTTTCCAAAGACTTTCTCCTGGTGGCTTTAAGCAGATTATAAGGATGAAGATGGAATACAAATGACCGGGAGAAAGGACATTTGAGGGAAGAGCGAGGCGAGGCGAGCCGTCGGTGCGAAAACCCACACCTCTGCGAGCTTCAATCAATTAGCCGGCAAAGTTTTACGAGGGCAGCCAAGCAACCCACCCCCGCCCGCTTCGAGTCCCGCCGGGTGCCAATTTACGCTCCTCGCCTCGGGTCGGGTCAGAGGATGGGAAGACGGACGCGCTGAAGTTGCGCTCTCCGAGTGGAAGGACGGCGGTTGGAGTCCCTCGAGGCATCCGCATCCTAACCAGTCCCAAGCTCCTTTGAAAACTCAGCCCAGGGCTTCGAGTCAGAGGTTAGACGACGACAACAACAGTCAAAATACAGACACATACGCTTTTATGTTTTGAACTTAAATCTTCCTTTTCAAAACTGAAAATTGGACACTGGATAGGAGAAATAACAAGAGATACTTTAGAAAATGCCCCACTTTTGGCCCTCTATGATGAATGAGTCATATACATTGTCATGTTCTTCTCTACTTCCTTCAAATTTTGGCCCAAACTTGAAAAGGGGCCCCGATCTTTTCACAGCAGGAACAACTCAAATCCTACCATTTTACAATTTTATTGAAGTTTTGGGTGATAGGAAAGGATTAGCTGGTGGTAAGCAAGAATTAGCTGTTGCTGAAAGGATTAGGTTGAAAAAAGGGGGAAAGGAAGAAGCATGTGACATCATTCAAGTGAAAGGAAAGCACAAAATGATGCAATTTATGGTTGTGAGAAACAAACTAAGCATCAAATCATGGAATCCAAGTGCTACTTATATTTGATCCTACCAGTTGCGTATTATCAGGCTTGAAGGGTATCTCTGGTTCCTTGGTTGCCTGTCTTGACTTTCAAGGCTGGCCTACTGACCTTATATACGGTCTTATGACCTATGACCTCAGGCAAGAAGTGAGGTGAGTTTGGTTTGATTGGGTTTTTCTGCCCCCTGTTGGTCTGGAGGAGGGGGCAGACGTATTTTCTGCAGAGTTGACTTGACATACATAGATGGTTTACATGTCAGTCAGCATAGAGTGTAAAGACAAATTCATATTGGATCGGTTTGTCATTCTTTTGAGGGAAAGTTGGGTACTTTGATACAACTGGTCTTTTCATTTGAGGCTTGTTATGGCTAATGAAATGCATGAATGGTAACGTGACTGAAAAGGAGCTCCAACCTGTAAATTGGATACCTTTCCATTTCAGTGTCATGAGGTTATGTGAATTCAATTTCCCAGATCAAATGAGCCACCATGATCGACGAGATCTACTGATAGGACATTTCATTGAGTCTGTTTTTATCATCTCTTTGATTTTGCGCGGAAATAATCTCCATAAAACGTTTTCCTAACGGTCCCTGGCAAGTTTAATGGCAACAGTCCTAAGGTGGTCCTATTTGCATGAGCTCAAACATCCTCAAGGTTGCTCTTGTTTTTGTTCTTCACGCCCGAGTGGAGAATTGCCAAAACACGCAAAAGGGACAAAATATGTCGGCCTAATCTTTTTTTGCGGGTGAAAGATGGATGCGGCGGCACCGTGCTAATGAGCATTTCTCTTGCCCCATCACATGCTTCACTGGTCGAATAACAGGATTGTGCTTCTGCTTCAGAAAGACGGCAAGCAAACGTTGGAAGCGAGCAGATGGTTGCAGGAAACCTTTCTTACCCTTTTTCTGACACTCCTTAGTGGTGTCCAGTGCAGCGGCCATTTTCCCCCTAAAATTGCTCATTCGCTGATGAGATGCACAATCCATTTGGATTTTTTTTTTTAAGTAATGGTCTAAAAACTGTGGCACTCCATTTAATTGAAATGAAATATATATCTGATGAATGCGTTTAGCACTAAAGATAGTCATATCTAGAACACATTTGATTAAACACTTTTATAATTAGCTAATGAATAGTAGTGGAACCTTGTTATAGGCAGAGAAAGCCAGTTAGACCAAAGTCATACACTGCCCTCTGCTGTCAGGGTTTTCAATTAAAACAAAAAAAAACTATTATGGTATCAGTGTACTGTTTTTTTCAGGGTTTGTGTTGCTTTTGTTTTTACATTTGTACCTTTGTGGGTCTTTGCCATCTTTGGCTCCTTTCTTTTTTCTGGGCTGCCCGTACCCAACGCCTTAGCGTAGAAATGTTCATTTCCCAATTGTTGCTGTAAATACACTTTGCAAATGTCCAATCAGCAGCCGTATATGTTTTAAGGTTCTTTTGATGAAAAAAAGGTCTTGATTGCATCTTCCCCAGATGGATCTGCGTCATTTAATCGTAAAAATCAATCTGGCGCGCCAAATTAGCCATGGCACGTGTCAAGTCAAACTGGGCCACGCGATTGGCCGTCTATGACCACCGATGCAATGAAAAAGTTCAGTTGTGATGTATAGACAATCCAACAAACAGTGAGATTAGGCATTAGCTCGCTATTTATTCATAGTAAGGACGTTAACGTGGTTAACTGCATTTTTTTTATATTTATAATAAACTCTCGTAATGGTCGTGTGTGTGTGTCAAGAGAGAACAATAGGCATATACATACACTTGACTTTCTTGGCAAGTAGATATGGTATCTTTCACTAAGTACAGTCTGCTCATGTACAATATACACCTTGAAAAATAGACATTGGTTCTTTTTTTGTTTTGTTTTTGCCGTCAGGAGTCCCGTATGAGCGACAAAGAGCGGTGCAAGGCACGTCCGTGAGTTGACGCGTGAAATCGCGGTGAAGGCGGAGTCGGGAAATTTCCAGGCCATGTTTGAAATGAGCGGACGATGACGAGAAGCGCGACGGCGCGTCTTAGCTTCTAGCTAGCTCGGTGCTCTGCTTAGTTTGCGGTTAAAAAGTATTGCTTTAGCTAAGACACGTTAAGACAAAAAAAGTAGTGCTTTCCAGCCATTTCCGTACGAAAGAACTAAGTTGGAATGAGTTGAGGAACCTCATAAGATTGGCACCATCTTAGTCATTCTGAGGCCTGATGTGCGATTGTCCCAATAGACAAAACCAGGGATTTGCTTCCATTATAGTCCCAAGAAACTATGTTGAGGAAGTGATTTGAAAAAAGATATTTTGATGCGGCCCGCTGACTATCTTCAGAGAGCCCCGTTCTAGTGTTTTAACTCGTTTCATCGAATAGTGTAGGGTATTTTCCTTGTCGGGGTTTTAGTGTTGGCCTATGGGATAGAAGCTAGCTAAGCGGCAGGCATGTCGTGTTTCTCGTCACCTTTGGCGAATACGTGGCAACGGTACGCGCTAGCCATTTAGTCATCAAGTATGCAAAGTTGAATCCGGATGTTTTCAGTCGATGCGGTCCGGCTTTGTTTCTTAGGTCAGTCAAGATGATCCAAATCTCCTTTTTTTGCTTGTCAATCGGATTCCATGGTGTTAAATGAGGCCCATTACAAATGACACCCCAGGCTGAACCACATCATGAAATCCTCAACTGGGTAAAAACACTCGTTTCGGCAATTAACAGCTAAAATAGTTGTCGTCGTCCTCCTAACATTCGGCGAAGGCGATGTGAACGTGAAAGGACGCGGGTTTCTCTTCAAGGCAGTTGCGGTGAGGTCAGGAGTCCAAGGGTCAAAGTTCAAGCGGAACTTTTCCTGTGGACTCTACAAACAAGTTTTGCTTAAGGTACAAAAAAAAATGAAGAAAAAAATGGCTGTTGGCTTCAATGAAACACAAACTGGTCGGGTTTGCTCGTCCGGAATCGGGCACCGCCGTGTGGTTCGGGGGGCCGACTGGATCTCGCCTCCTTCCTCTCTAGTTGTCTGCGGTGCTTGGAGGCTGGCGAAGAAACGGTCGGAAGGCCTGTCCAGGAAGCGGAAAAGCCCAATTGTCAATAGCAAAAACTGGCGCTGTACCCAGGAACTGTAAATGTGAGTTGTGGACCTTCCTTCTGATAAAAGTAGTGCTTTTACTGCCTGTTTTCTCTGTATTTCCGTTCTTATTGTCGCCTTGGAAAAAGACTCACCTGGCGTGGATCTCTCTCTCATCTGAAGCTCTTCTGCTGCTGCATCAGCCCGACGTTCTCGTAGACTCGGGAGTTCTCCTCGCGCATGCTGAGCGGCAAGACGGGTGAGCCGAGGCGCCGGGCGGGGCAGGGCGGGGCTCACTTACTCTGCGCAGGTAGGCGTGGGCAGCGGCGTGCACGGGGGAAGCGGACTCTGCTCGCCGCCCGTCAGGTCCGACAGAGAATACTTGATGTTGGTGTACTCGCGACCTTTGATCTTGCTTTTCTGGAAGAAAAAAAGGGAAAGTCACAGTTAGTTGTTTAAAAAAATAGCGCTCTCCCACTTCAAATGGTTTGGACCTCCATCGCCGTCAATGGCAGCCCATGAGTTTAAAGTTAAATTGGCATGCATTTTAAAGACCTGCTCCTCCACGATGCGCCTCTGCAGCGTCTCGATGTAGTGTTGCACGGCCATGTAGATGAAGCGGTACTGAGCCTCCGTCTGCACCATGCCGGAGCGCTGAGAACGGACCATCTGGATGCTCTTGGGAACGTCGATGTCGCAGTCCACGCCTGGGCGGAGGAGCGCGAAGACACGTCAGTCGGGCCAGGCGCTCAAAGTCCGCCCGTCCCACCCACCTTTTTCTCGGATGACGTCGATGAGGATGTCGATGACGATGAAGGTCCCGGTGCGCCCGATCCCGGCGCTGCAGTGCACGGCGATGGGCCCGGCGTCGGGGATGCCCTCCTGCTTGAGGTTGACCTCCTCCAAGAAGTCAAGGACGCCGCCGGGGTCGGTGGGGACGCCGTGGTCGGGCCACGCCCGGAAGTGGTACTGCCACACCGTGCGCTCCGTGTTGCCCTGCGGCGGCCAAAGATGGACCGAAATGACGGACGGGACGTCCGTGGCGGTGCCGAAGCCATACCTGGCCCACTTTGGAGAGTTTGAGCTCTCGGAGGATGTAGTCGTGCGCCGCCGTCTCTCGGACGTTGCGGACGCGCATGGCACCGTATTCCTTCAGTGCGGACATGTCGGGCCAGTACTTGACGCATTTACTCTGGGGACCGAGCCAAACATTACTTTGTCCATTTTTTTGTATTATTAGCTGTCAGGCAGCTATCAAAACACCCCATTTGTAGCACTAACTGAATCCAGGGAAGCGTGTCTGACCTTGCCTCTCTCCACTTCCTTGGTAGTCATGACGATGACGCGCGAGTTCTCCTGGAACACCATCCTCCAGAAATCGCTGATGGTGCTCTGCAGGCAGCCCTGAGTGGCGATGTAAGACTTCCTGGGCTTACTGTCCTGTTCGGGCTAAGCGCGGCAGCGACTCAGGTTAGCAAGCGGGCCTGGGCCCACGCGCCGTGGCACTTACCGAGCTGGGCGACGCCACCGCGATGAGGTTGGCGTTGATGTAGTCGGAGCCGGCTTCGTTGGGGTCGCCGTCCGTCAGGACCACCCGGGTGTGGTCAACTGCAAAAATAGATTGGAAAGGTTCTGCCATTGGCTGCCAGGCAATTCAGGGTGTGTCCCCCGCCTCCTGCCTAAAGTTGGCTGGGATAGGCTCCAGCACGCCTGATTTCTGACAGCACTAGTATACAGGATGACATCGATCTGTGCCATTTGTTGTGTAAAGGCTGTACCAGTCCAGTCCAGTCCTGTCCTAACATGGCCACCAAGAGGAACCATCAGGTCAGTACTTGTCAACTCACTGCACATGGATGCCATCTGCTGCGCTTAGAAGATGGCTACAGTATGCTTGTGTCAGGCGAGCAGGCAGTCACTCACAAGGCAGAATGTTCTTGTATCGGTTCTTGTTCTTGTTCTCAGCCCTCTGACCCTCTTTGCGGCTGTAGAGCAGCTTGCACTCCTGCTGCTGTAAAGTCTATGGCGAGGTACTGAAGGGTTAATTCAAAAAGCAGGCAAATTCCAACAAAGATCAATTAGCCGCACCTCAAACTCCTCCCAAAAGCCCTGTTTGACTTTATCCGTGGCCTCGGCTAGCTTGCTGAGCTCCCGTACTCTGCTCTCGATCTCAGCCGCGTTGATGCGAGTGGTGTTGAGGGGCTGTGCCATCGAGAGAGAGAGAGAGGACAAAATGATTTTGGAGCCCAAAAGCCACATTGGATAGGATAAAGACAGCCACCTGCTTGAGCTGCAGCACAGTGCCCAGGGTCTCCACCATGGGGTTCTTCTTGTAGTGCTCCACGAGGTCTGTGAGGGAGTCAAACTTCTCGCCACCGCCGACGTCATATTTCAGGTCGTGCTGATGGAGGAGGGAAAAATAGTCAATATTTGTGTTTTTAACCCAACTGTCGTCTCATTTAGGACAAAAACAAATTGTTTCCAAAGCTGGTCACTGGCTGACCTGGCATCGGATCATGACGTGCGTGACTTTGGGCTTGCTGTCGCTGCCGTCTGTCTTGTCGTCGCCCGTGCGCACCGACAGCACAAAGTCTCCGGGGTGGCTCTGGCTCTCCCGCACCAGGAAGCTGCCGTTCTTGCCTTTCTCGGTGAGGAGCTTCTCGGCCTCGCGGCCCGACAGGTGCCCGTGGAACCACCTGGAAGCGGAAGCAAACGCCGCCGTCGTCACGTCAAAGTGGGCGGCGGCCACTCGCCCGCGCCGGACTCACCTCTCCGATGTCGGGTCGGCGCAGTTGAGGGGATACTTGAGCTCGATGACGTCGCCGTTCTTCTCCTTCAGCTGCCCGTGGTGTTCCATGTAGTACTGCACCAGCTCGGCCAGAGTGGCAAACTTCTCGCCGCCGTACAGGTCGTAAAAGTCGCCCGTGTTCTGGATCTTGATGTGGGTGACGGCGCCATTCCGCCTGCGTTTTTGTCAACGTGGAAATTTAGAGGGTTAGGCTCATTTGCAAAGAATCTGTTAGGCGTTCAAGCGCCCGCCTTACCGCACTGACAAGGTGAAGTCTCCAGGGTTACTCTTGCTGGGTCTTGCTAAAAAGCTGCCGTCCACGCCACGAGTCAGCAGAAGGTTCTCCGCCTCCACTCCCGTGATGTTTGGATGAAACCACCTGGAGAAAAATAAATCTGATATTGCTAAAAGGAGAATTTTTGAATGTTGCACCATTACCAATATTGGTCCTGATACAGCACTAAAATAATGTCATCGGTATGGGCGAGTACTAAGAAATATCCGATTGATGCTGTACAATATGCTCCACTTTTCAAGATCTAGCTTGCAACCGCTGGTCGCCAGCCCTACCCAAGATGGCCACCAGATACACACGCCAGCAAATAAAAAGGGGCCATTGGTAGATGATGATGATGATAGATCATCCTTCTGCTGTGAGTTGACCTCCTATCAATTGGAAGTGGTCATTGCCAACCTTCCCACTCCAAATGAATCGGACATCTGTCTACACGTCATAGTTAAGGTTTGTCAATGGCAGCCCTTGGGGTAAAAGTAAAATATATATAATTTTACGATTTTTAGGTGAATAGTAGGAGTACATGTAAAATTTATTAGTATACGTATTAACTATGGCGGCTCTGGTTGCAAAATATGCTACGGTTAGTACTTTTTAAGGCAAGAATTCCAATATATGACGCAGTCATCCACACAGCTGTGTTCTGGTGACAAGCTAGCACTGTTGCAGTCTGCGTCGTTGAAGGGCACTTTTCTTCTCTCGCATAAAGGCGCTCATGCAAACAACACTGGCATCATCATGAACCGTGCGTGAACGTTTCATAAGACAAAAGCTAGCACGTCCATTCCTCAATCTAAACACACCGAGACAAACCTCGGAGAGCCTTTGTGCTTGTTTAGCGATAAGCCGCCTTCTAAGGTAGTCGGCCTTTGACGGACTTGACTTTCTAGACAAGCGCTTACCTCCGAGATGTCATTATTTTCTCTTCTCACTTCCTTCCTTACTTGGCAGCTAGCAGTAGCTTCCCAGCTAGGTAGCTAGCAGTAGCTTCCAAGCTAGACGGCGAACCTCGGCGGCCGTTTTTCCCTCCTCTAGTAGCCAGGCAACGGCGTTCATCGGCTCATATGCGGCCAATACGCATGCTCGAATGACGGCATCGATAAAAAACGGGAGCAAGACCTACGTCTCAAGTTTTTATTAGGCGCGTCCCGGAGACTTGAAACCGAGTCGATTGTAGGACGTCACCAAATCTGCGACAACCCTAAGGGGTGTGTTGTATTCGTCGCCCGTTTCGGTCGACTGACTGTATGCCCGGGAAACAAAATGGACCCCGAGTCATCCGGGCGACAAATGAAAAAATGTTCACGCGTTTTCACCTCTTTTCATGCGCCCCAAAAAGTTGTTTTCTTTTTTTTTTTGCAAGCCGGAAGCGAAAAAAATAATAATTTTATATTATTTGGTATGTTTTGCCTTGGTTTAAAGTATTCTGGCTTTTCTGAAATCTAACTTCAATGTCAGAATTATATACATTATTGTAATAGAGTCGGTTCCAAATATGTTGTTTATCAAATGGCACTGCCCAAAAATGGCCGACAAAAGATAATGATCCTCTGTTGGCTCACAGGGCGCGTTTCGCATCTAGAGCTATATACATGTGATATCGGTGGCGTAAGGCGTACGTGGCAATCCCACGGCAACGCTACAGTTTACCACTTTGCTTTTTTTCCTCTCCGCAGTGCCGCAGAGGACTTAACGCAAAGAGGATCATTTTTAAAATTTGCTGCAAATTGTCTCTCTGACCCACTTTAGAGTCCACCAACAATGTTGACCACGTCGGAGCTTCTTGTTCTACTGTCCGTCCTGTCCGCCACGGTGTCCGGCTATTTCGTTAGCATCGACGCCCAGGCCGACGAGTGCTTCTACGAACGCGTAAACTCCGGTACCAAAATGGGCCTCATGTTCGAGGTGGCCGAAGGAGGCTTTTTAGATATCGACGTGGAGGTGAGGCTCCCTGAGCACGGACCGGACCGAACCGATCGTAAATATGGCTACAGGCCCGGCTGCTTTGCCGCTGTCAACCGCCATCTTTAGCATTAGCATCTAGATAGCAATTAGCCTTCGTAAAGCCTGCGACGTCAAACCTGTCTCCCGTTTCGTCTTGCCATCTGCCATGTCTTCTTTTTCAATGAAGTACCTATTGTGCAAAAATAATTGAAGACTGCACGATGGACTAGTGGTAATCACGTTCGCCTCGTAGTTCGGAGATCAAGGGTTCAATCCCCGGTGTATTCCGACCTTTCTGTGTATGTGTGGTTCAGTTTGCACCCTTGCGAACCTTGTGAAGACCGGCAGTAGTAAAAATGAATTAAGAAAAATGAAAAAAAACAAATGCTTTCATATAATTGCCTTGTTTTGAAACAAGTCAGATTGTTGATGCTGCGGCCTCCTTTCAGATATTGGGCCCCGACGGCAAACTGATCTACAAGGGCGACCGCGAGTCCAGTGGCAAGTACTCGGTGGCGGCGCACATGGACGGCACGTACAAATTCTGCTTCAGCAACAAAATGTCCACCATGACGCCGAAGATCGTCATGTTCACCATCGACATTGGCGAGGCGCCCAAAGGACAAGACATGGAGACGGAAGGTGACGGCCCGACTTTGAACCCGTCGGTCCTCGCGATAGCACTTTCCTCTCATTGATCGTTTTTGTTGTTGTTGTTTTTTCCATGTGTTGTTGTTTTATGACGGTCTTCCGGGCGCCCTCGTCCCGCCCGCAGGCGGTGGCACTTGGGACGGTAGGAGCGGAGAATGTGGACTTTTGGTGCACTGGATGATCTGGTCTTTCCCAGCCTTTGTGCCGCGACGTCAAGTCCGAATGCGCCAAACGGTCTATTGCTAACAAGCGCTGAACACTAACGATACAGGGGTCATTCTATCAAATTGGCCTAGATGTCATAAGTGAAACAAAACAAATAACAGACAATACCGATTAAGCCTAATATTTACAACATCTTAACTTCGATACAGCTTTGGCTCAAACTGTTGATTTTTAAAGCAACTCCGTTTCACCTAGGGCAGCCATAGGGTCGATATATTCCGTGCGTGTCAAAACGGTGCTTTGGCGCCACAAAGGTTGGGAATCGCTGTTGTCACTAAAGTTGCTGTGCGTAGTTGGACGCCATTAATAGCGCACGTTGCCCTGTGTGAGGAACTGGAGTGATCGCAACCTTAAAAAAAAATGTATTTTTTTCTGCTATTGACAGTTGTAAACATTTGTTTTTTTGACAGCTCACCAAAACAAGCTGGAGGAGCAGATCAACGAGCTGGCCGTGGCCATGACGGCCGTCAAGCACGAGCAGGAGTACATGGAAGTCCGCGAGAGGATACACAGAGCCAGTGAGTGCCGGCAATTCAACCCAACGTCTTTTTCGCCGGTCGTCTTGTCGTGGGTGGCCTCTTGACATGTTTTTTTTTTGGCCAGTTAACGACAACACAAACAGCCGAGTGGTGCTGTGGTCCTTTTTCGAGGCTCTCGTCTTGGTGGCCATGACGCTGGGACAGATTTACTACCTGAAGAGGTTTTTTGAAGTGCGGCGGGTGGTCTAAGTGCCATGGCGGCAACAGTTCTTGGCCAAACGGACTGGCACTTTCATCTAAGCTGTTCCCAAACGACTGTGAAATGATGGAAGAGGTTTCTTTTTCTTCACTTTTAACTCCTTGATGCCTGAATGAACATTTAAAAATATGTAACCATATCTCTCAAAAGGCAACGAGGGAACTCACAAGTGCATAAAGATAGGAATTGTGAAAAATAAAAATTGAATTGAAAAATGGATCATCCTAAGTGAATTTAAAAAAAACTAAATGGGAATATAGAAAATGAATTAGAAAAACAAATAAATTTGCTGTGTTCATTTTGTGGCCATATGTAGTACATATGATGAATTCTAAACAATGTGATCCCCCAAAATTATGATACTGATTTATGAAAAATAATTTCCATTTGCTGTCAATTATTGACTCATTTGGCCTTACGTAAAGGTTTAAAAAATATGTTTTTTAATCATTTGTATTTTTTCTTGCACTTGCAAAATCCCCGATGCTTTATTAATAATTTTTACATGTACATTCAGGAATTAAGCGAATCAATAAATGGGTTGTAATCATTTGCCAGTTCTGTTTAGACACAAGTGGCCGTTTAAAATACGCATGAAGGTGTAAGGTTATTTTTTTTTGTCACTTTTCAGGGGAATTATAAAAGGTCAAAGGTTGTTTTTGAATGTTTTCTCGAAGTTAAAATTGTTGAATCTGAGGGTGGTGTCCTGATCTACTACTGCTGTGTGCTGCTTATTATGTTTGGGGGATTCTAAAGGGTACCTTGATCATTGTTTTGGAACACTTTTACCGGGAGGCCATGTTTAGTTTGCCCCTTTTTCCTTGGCTTGATTTCACAAGTTTTCCGTCTCTTGGCTTCAGCGACTGCGTCCATCGTCTCAACTGAACGCACTCGCAGGTATTTGTACCCCACATTTAAAAAAAAAAAAAACTTTTTGGGTTGTTTGTTTTTTCAGACTCGCAAACTGATAAGACTGAACAAAAAGAAAGGTGGTTGAAAATAAGCCCCAGGTTTCCTAATAAAACAGTTCTACACAATGATTGTTTAACTCATTGGTTGAGTGACAGCCACTTTGCCAACCTCTCACTTCAAATGCATTGGACATCTACTGAGAATAAACTCATTAGTTTACAAGAACTTGGTGGATTGGATGTCTATCGTCGTCGATGGTACTGACATCCTTTGTGTGAACCTCATCGCAACCCAAACGTCCATCTCATTGCGGTCACAGTGGCATCAACTTTGGAATTGGATTGAAGAATGAAACCTTAGATTAGCCAACATTTGACCCTAGTAAGAGCATTTCTTCAAAATTATATCACTTGAATACAAGTAGACATCTGAGAATTTTACAACTAAATTATTCAGTGATAAGAATACCCAAGTAAGGACTAAAACTAGTTTTATTTTATTTTTTCTGCACAACATAATCCACAATAATTTATTATAACTTATTATTTGACCAAATTAATCTGTAAAAGATGTGAATTGGGTCGGTTTTGTGTGTGAAAGATTCACCTTCCTACTTTATCGAACGACACTGACACAAGATGGATGACAAGTGACAAACTCATTCCTATTGGCTAATAGCACGTTTTTTCCATCTACGTTTTACGGTAGAGTCTGAAGGCTTCAGTGACGTCATCAATACTCGCCGCCGACCCACTTTACTTTGGAACAGCGCTGCTTTTTAAAAAATATTTGCAGACAGTCCTCACTTCAGCTCGTTCGTGTCGTCATCCTACACAAAGTGGCATTCATATTAGGACGTCTTTAAAAAAGTATTTTAGTCTTGGCTCCGCTTCGAGTCGTTTTGGTGCTCGTTGGAGCTCGGCACACTCCGTAGCTTAGCCTAGCTAGCGTTTGTGCTCCACGCCTCAAGATGTCGGGTAAGTTAACTTTTTACTTTCATCTCATCTCATTTTCTGAACCGCTTTATCCTTATTGGGGTCGCGGGGGGTGCTGGAGCCTATCCCAGCTGACTACGGGCCATAAGCGGGGGACACCCTGAATCGGTGGCCAGCCGATCGCAGGGCACAAGGAGACGGACAACCATGCACACTCACACCCATACCTAGGGGCAATTTAGAGTGTCCAATCAGCCTACCATGCATGTTTTGGAATGTGGGAGGAAACCGGAGTGCCCGGGGGGAACATGCAAACTCCACACAGGTGGACGTGACCTGGATTTGAACCCAGAGCTGTGAGGCCGACGCGCTAACCACTCGCTTCACCGGGCCGCCAACTTTTTACTTTCTTGTCGAGCAAATATACTTATTGCCTTTTTAAAACCAACCTCCGTAGATTGCCGTGCAATTTTCAAAATGAGTGTAATAACTCCATAGAGGTCCTAAAAGGCTAACGCAGAAGTGCATATGCGAATGTCGCATTTATTGTAATTGTAAATTGGAGGATATTGGGGAAAAAAATCAATTTATTGGCTCAATATATTGGCCTGCCAATTCATCATCATCAAACGCTATAATATTTATGTGTGCATGAAGTTTTGAAAATGTCAATCCATTTTTATTTTCTCTTTTTGATTTTTAATCAAATTTAAAAGGAATACATTGGCTGCCACGGATGGCACTAGAAGTCCATGTCCAAGTATTACGCGCCACGATTGGCCCCGGATCCCGGGTTTGAGACCCCTGCCCACGTGTTTTTGTCCTCTTGTGTCTTGCAGACGCTAGCCACGCACGCTGTCCAGAGTGGATCGGAGGCCCTCACATTAAAGATGAGAAAGGGGAGGAGGAATATGACGTGAGCCAGTGGAAGGGGGTCTCCTTGAAGAGTGAAGATGACAATCTGAGCCGGACAGAGGACTCTCAAACCAACGGCCCGATAGCGCCGCTCTCAGAGGTGGGGGCCGCCGGCGCCGTTGCCGTGCCTTGCGGGGAGGATGAAAAGAGCAAAGGTCCCAAGACAGAGCCCAATGATGACAATGGACGCTGGAAATGTTTGAAAGAGTGCGGGAAAACCTACAGCAGCAAGTCGGCCTTGAAGAGGCACCTGTGGAGCCACAATGGCGAGAAAGCTTTCGCCTGCACGGCCTGTGACAAAAGATTCTTCACCAAGGCGCATTTAACATATCACACAAAAACACACAGCGGCGAGAGGCCTTTCGCATGCGCCTATTGTGGCAAAAAATTCTCGGTGAGAGGGAGACTGGAACGACATGCCAGAGGGCACACCGGAGAGAAAAACTACTCCTGTTCCACATGCGGCCAAACGTTCATTCACAAGAACTCCATCAAAGTACACATGAGGTGCCACACTGGGGAGAAACCCTTTTGCTGCTCGTTTTGTGGTCAGAGATTCTCGGAAAAAGGGAACTTAAAGACGCACACCCGGACGCACACCGGAGAGAAACCATTTGTCTGCTCCGATTGCGGCCAAGCCTTTTCCATGAAGGCCCACTTGAAGAGTCACGCCAGCACCCACAGCGGCACCAAACCTTTTGCCTGTTCCATTTGCGGCCAAACATTCAGTCTCAGGGGAACTTTAAAAATGCATGCGATAACCCATACCAGGGAGAAGCCTTTCCCCTGCACAGTTTGCGGACAAATGTTCTCTCATAAGGAAGCGGTAAAGAGACATCTAAGAATCCATACTGGGGAGAAGCCCTTTGCCTGCCTCGTCTGTGGACAAAGATTCGCCCGGAACGGGCATTTGGTCAGACACACGAGAACGCACACCGGTGAGAAACCGTTCTCCTGCTCCGATTGCGGCCAAAGCTTCTCCGAAAAGGGGAGCTTAACGAAACACGGGAGAACCCACACCGGGGAGAAACCTTTTAACTGTTCGGTTTGCGGGCAAAAATTCTCTCATAAGGAACACTTGACGAGACACACAAGAACCCACACGGGAGAGAAACCTTTCCCCTGCGCCGTCTGCAGTCAACGCTTCACTCGGAAGGATAAGCTTAAAGAACACAAATGCACTCCGGCCAAAAGTGACGACAAGTAATGCTTTTGGCACTCCGCCCAGTTGGCGGCACCGGCTTATCCGCGCAGGACCCTTTTTACCCTTTGGGAGTTCTCCGTGTTGTCCTCCTGTGGACAAACGTTGCCGACTAATGCTATTTGCTCAATCCATGTGCATTTTGTCAAGTTTTAGGTGCTTGCATATCCATTAAAGCAGGGGTTTTGTGTTTGCAGTTTGTTGGGCAGCCTTTCCCCTTTATTCAGCACTCTGTTTCAAATGAATACTTGATTTTTATTTCCAAACACGCGTGAATGATTTTAACTGCATGAATTGTGCCCTGAGTTTGCCGACTTTTTGCCCGCAGTGCTCTCTCGCAACCATAAAAGCTAAAGACAAATGGAGTGAGCATCACTTTATGGGTGAACGCTTTTGTAGCCACAGCAATACAAACCTGGAGGTATGTTCTGGGGTCCGAAGGTCTAATGATTTTAGAGCTATTGAGGCCAGAAGCACTACATTTGAAAAAAAACATTTCAAATCATTATCAAAAATTAGACTGAAAAATACAAACAAAAACCATGAAAATGACTTCGAAAATAATTTAAAAAAAAAACGGTTAAAAACAAGCGCAAATTCTCAACAGGTGGAACCATATAAGAAAGACACAAATACATACTGTTTGTAAAATTTGACAACATAGTCATTATTTCCCATCTGTTTCCTCAGCTTGAGCGTGGGTTCGTGCGTGACTTCGCAAGTGCCCCTTCTGAGAGAATCTTTTGTCACAGGTCAAGCAGACGAAAGGTTTCTCTCCAGTGTGGGTTCTGGCGTGTATCTTCAAGCTTCCCTTCTGGGTGAAACTTTGACCACAGTCAGAGCAGGAGAAAGGCTTCTCACCCGTGTGTGTTCTGGTGTGCTTTTTCAGGTTTCCCTTTTCAGAGAACCTTTGCGCGCAGACCAAGCAGGCAAAAGGTTTCTCTCCTGAGTGTGTTCTCGTGTGTTTCCGTAAGCTTCCCTTATCCAGGAATCTTTGTCCGCAAACGGAGCAGGCAAACGGTTTTTCGCCGCTGTGGACTCTGGTGTGTTTTCTCAGGTTTCCTTTTTCGGAGAATCTTTGTCCGCACACCGAGCAGGCGAAAGGTTTCTCGCCCGTGTGGGTCCTGCCGTGGTTCCTCAAGCTGCCCTTTTCGGAGAAGCTTTGGCCGCAATCTGAACAGGTAAAAGGTTTCTCTCCGGTGTGCGTTCTTGTGTGCGTGGTTAGATGGCTTCGCTGAGAGAATCTTTGATCGCAATGTGAGCAGACAAAAGGTTTTTCGCCGGTGTGCGTCCTGGTGTGCGTTGACAAATTACTCCTGTTTGAGAATCGCTGACCGCAAACCGGACAAGTAAACGGTTTTTCGCCGGTGTGGGTTCTCGTGTGTATTTGCAAGCTCAACTTGTGAGAGAATTTTTGATCGCAAATGGAGCAGGAGAAGGGTTTCTCGCCGGTGTGCGTTCGCGTGTGTTGCCTCAAGTTTCCCTTTTCGGTGAACCTTTGACCGCAAATGGAGCAGGCGAACGGCTTGTCGCCACCGTGGCTTCTGCGGTGACTCTTCAAATGGACTTTTCCGGAGAATTTCTGATCGCAAAATGAGGCGCCAGCGTGGTTCCGCGTGTGACTGTTCAAATGAGACTTGAGGCCAAAGCTTTTCCCACACCGAGAGCATTTCCAGTGTCTCTGGCGGCCTTCAAAGTCCTCGTCCAAATCGTCATCGTCGTCGTCATCGACCCGAGGCGAAAGGGACGTGGCGTCGTCGGTATCTGACAACGGAGCCATGAGATGGGCTTCTCGGGATTCCTCAGCGGAGCCACAGTCTGCCCCCCCGCCGCTCTCACTCGGACCTTGGTCCTCACCGCCGGACGTGAACCACTTGTCGATGTCTTCCTCCCGCTCTTCTTCTTTGATGGACGCGGGCCGGTCGTCCTCCTCTTTTTTAACGGAGGCCGAGAGCAGCTCCTCTCTTTCCTCCATCGGCTCGTCCTCCGCTTCGTCCTTGATGACGAAGGGCTCCTCCCTCCCTGCAAGACACCAGAAGACGAGATATCCTTTTTGCAATCAAGGAAAATTCGGAATCAGCGGGGGGCTCGACTTCTGCTACGGTGGAGTCCCCGCTCGCCAAGTATACACGACTCGACCGACGGATTAACTCCAAAGTATGTAAGAATACAGGCCAGCAGAATCTGCATTTTCTTGTTTCTGATTGAAATGCATCATCGGGACGACCCCTGGGGGGCCGGGTGCGGCCGTGCCGATTGCATCCCCCGCCCAAAACTCCGCCCCTGAGAGTGAGGATGAGAGGAGGACCCTTGCGAACCTGCAGGTGGAGGCTGCAGAAGATGCAATTCAGCAGCTGCCGCCGTCGCCGTCGATGTCCTTCTGGAGCTCATTGCCCCCAGTAGCTGTTGTCTTTGTTAGCAAGTTTAGCTCAAGTCTGCTAAGCTAAGTAGGCCGCCGAGCATCGGTGTGCACGCTGACCCTCTCGGCATCGAGCTTTTTCTCTGGGGGACGTCTTTTGTTGGAGTCAGGTGAGCAACGAGAAACGGCCCAAAAATGCTTAACAAAGGAATCCGGAGCGTAAACACGGAGCCAGCCCCGACAAGCTAGACCAGAGAAAACGACCCACAATCCTTTACGGCAGGGAATACGTCATCACTACTTGCCATTGCGTCCGATTAACCCAGTGCGCCGTTTTGCTTTTTTCGACTGTGTAGAATGTAGATAATCTCTCTGTGGCCTTATTAGTAAAAAAGTGTCCCAAAGTCGTTCGAAAGATTGCCGATGTGTTTCATTAGCCGTACTACTAGTAGAACGACTTTATATTACAATTTGAATGTCGTCAAATTACAACTTCTATTTTGGGGTCTTTGTTTGGATTTCATAATTCTTGTGTAACATTGGGTTTAAAATCTCATTTAGTGTCAACTTTATTGTAGTTCGGCGCATGTGTGCTTGTGGCAGGAAGTTGGTCCGAATGGAGTTGCCGTACATGGTCCGCCTTAGCAAACTCGACGCACAACTGCTAGCTAGCCTACGGACTTCACTCCTTGTGTTTGTTTGGTTGTTGTTTTTTTGTCTTTGTTTAATACCGAACGCATGACGACACCGTTACCCCTCGACCTGAGCAAAATACATTTTGTTCAGTTTTGTTGGCTGCTTCCGCTGCACGTCGAAGCCTCGCGGCCTAGCTTAGCTAGCTAACAAAGACAATCGTTTGTGGTCATCGCTTCCATTTGGCGTGCAAAATGTGCTCGAGAAAGACTGCAAAGTTGGAGTTGGAACTTCTTGGAGCAAAAGAGGAACCGGGGCGTCATCAACACTCAACCTTGGACGAGAAGCGTCCTCTAGAAGGTTTTGCACATCACACCACGCTTCAACCGAGTCGTATTTGTTATTATTTTACTCAAACGTCCAGTCAGCGCAGAATACGTTGCAATTGACGGTGATGAGTGTCCATTTCATTCTGATTGGAAGGATTCCTGTCCAAACGGTGCCGAATGATGACCATATGGGCCATTTTATATCACGATATCGATGGCCCACGATGCAATCAATACGTGTCATTATTTTTGCTAAAAAATTACACCTCAATTATGGCAGTAAATTGCTTCAAAAATGAATAATGGTTAACACTTTCCTGCCACTGAGAAAGTCACAGAATAGTCCACCAATTAATTCTGGTTCAGAAATAATCGATGCAGTCCAATCTATGCAATCCACTAAAGCACGATCTTGCGGTTAATTGTGTTTTTCAAGGCTGACCTAAAGTAGAGCCCATTATATAGACCTTAGCAGTCACAAGGCCGAGATAGACTTGACGAAAAGGCGCATTTTCTGTTTGTCTTGAAGGCATCGGTAAGGAGGAGGATGAGGAAGACTTCCCTGGAATCAAAGAGGAAGAGGAGGAGGAAGAGATCGCCGACACACCTTCCGTTGAAGTCTTTTTGAAGAATGAAGATGAAGCCGAAGGAGGGCCGGAATCCCCGAGTGCCAGCTCGACCCCAAGTGACGGCGGATCGCCCGAAAAATCCAAAGGCTCGAAAACGCGTCCGGGGAGCGATCGGCCCAAGTGTTCCGAGTGCGGGAAAACGTTCGCCGACAAATGGGTTTTGAAGGTGCACATGAGAATCCACACGGGGGAGCAACTGTTCGCCTGCTCCCATTGCGATCAGAAATTCTCCTACAAGAACCATTTGACGGCGCACATCAGGACGCACACCGGCGAGAAACCTTTTGTCTGTTCCACTTGTAGCCAAACCTTCTCTGACAAGGAGCAGCTTAGAACGCACAAAAAGTCTCACGCGACGGAAAAACCTTTCACCTGTTCGTTTTGTGGACAGGCCTTTGTGCTGAAGGTCAACTTCATCACGCACACGAGAATCCACACGGGGGAGAAACCCTTCGCCTGCTCAGATTGCGGCCACCGATTCTCTCATCGGAGCAAATTGACGGTGCACATGCGGATGCACACCGGCGAGAAACCATATGCCTGCAAAGTGTGTGGCGAGAATTTCTCCGACAACAACGTGCTGAGGGAGCACCTGAAGACGCACGTTGGCGAGAAACCTTACGTGTGCGACATTTGCAGCAACAGCTTCTGCAACAAGGGGAACTTGACGACCCACATGAGAATACACACCGGGGAGAAACCTTTTGCCTGCTCGATCTGCGGCCAGACCTTCACCCGGAGAGACCATTTCACGGCGCACACCAGAATACATACGTGTTAGAGATGGGCTGTGCAATATGCCCGCCAAATAACATTTTAACAAAGAAATTCTTTGGATTTCTTCTCTCTCCCTCTACTTTTCGAGCGGACAATAACAAAGGAGAAATATTTTAATAAATTGAACTCTTATTGGGCACTCATTGACTTCATAATAGTATGAAATTGGACAGACAGGGAGCTGTCATATGATAGGCTTGTCTAAAGTCACAAAGCATTTAGTCTTCTAAATGACCTTAAATTGTCTGAGGTGCGAGATGTATTTATGAAAAGCCCTTGGTGTCACCTGAAGTTATTCACATAATGAATAGCAAAGTGTTGAGAATTGAATAAAAAAGGAGGACAAAAGATGTATTTCATAAACAAACAGTTGCATTTACAGCACCAAGCTGATACAAAGGGAGGTTAACACTTCCTTCGTGGCACGAAACACAAAGAATATTCATGTAAATAAACATTTGCATTCCAACTCCAAACAATGTACTATATGGTTACATTTGAGTGATTTGACATCTGTCATTGTTTCAGGGTATAATGATCAAACACCTTGTACCATCC
Source organism: Stigmatopora argus (assembly GCF_051989625.1). Taxonomy (NCBI): domain Eukaryota; kingdom Metazoa; phylum Chordata; class Actinopteri; order Syngnathiformes; family Syngnathidae; genus Stigmatopora; species Stigmatopora argus. The sequence goes on from NC_135402.1 coordinate 370,881, forward strand.
ATCCGTTTTCACGTCATCTTATTCTCCTAAAGAGGAACGTGTGATGCAGGAACACATTTAAATGAACATCTATCTTTAAATATTGACCACTAATACTGACAGCCTGCAATAATTAATGAGACACTTTCCAGTGCGAAAGTGTCGTTCCTTTTCGTTGGCTACGTGATGTAATTTGTACCACTGAGGCTACTGTAGTTTGTCATTGAAGATGCCTGCGCGTGCGCAGGACGGATGGTGCGGGCGCGACACATAACTGACTTCCACAGCAACATGGCGGCCCTGCTCTGTAAAGCGGCCAAAGGTGAGTGGAAAAGCCGTCCAAACATTCTCGTGGTGGGCTGCCGGTTTACGTGAAGCGTCTCTGGGCTGCTTTCACCTCCGTCGGCCGAGTCCGCGTCGTCACAGACCTTGCTTTTGCAACGTTAGCATCCCGGTTTTTGCCCATTATGCCTAGCATTAGCATGATTTGCAGCCGTCAAACAAACTTTTCCAGTGGCCGTGACGTCATCTGCATGACCTGTGACCAGACGTTGAACTGTTGGTGAGCCAGCGAGTCTTGAAAGTGACCTTTCACCTAGTTAACCTGGCACTGCTAGCTAGCCAATTAACTAACGCCAGCTGCAATAGCTCATGCGATAGCTCCGTTGGCCGATTGATCCACAAATGGTTTGTCTTAATGATCAAATAGACAAGCCTCCAAACACCCGTAGGAAATAGTAGGAATGACAAAGATTTTTAAAAAAGTGAACAAAAGCTAGTGGATGGATTGATAGCTGTAAGTGAATTGAAATGCCAAAATAAATATATAGATACAATGGCCACTTAGTTGTCAATTAATTGCGATAGGCCTAGTTTCAGACTTCCAATCGCGCCTAGCCCCACCCCTTGGGTCCAATCCCGGGATTGACACGGTGATCACCTCCCTCAGCGGCAGGCATGCGCGGCTGCCGGCGCTTGTCCCGGCTGGCCGAGCTGCCCGAAACTCACTCCATGCTGCGGCAGACCTGTCGGGACTTTGCGGAGCGGGAGTTGACGCCGGCGGCCGCCCGGCTGGACAAGGAGGGGACGTACCCGGCGCGGCAGGTACCGGACGCGGCCTCGGCGGGCGCCCTCGGTGGTGGCTGACGCGCACCAGCTCGGGTTCTTTAGATTTCAGAACTGGGCGCGCTGGGCGTGATGGCCATGGAGGTCCCCGAAGAGCTGGGCGGGGCCGGCATGGACTACTTGGCGTACAGTGTGGCCGTGGAGGAAATCAGTCGCGGCTGCGCCAGCACCGGCGTGGTGGTCTCCGTCAACAATGTGAGTTGTTGTCATGAACAGAAGCCTTTCAAATCCGTCCGGTTTTCTCCCGCTTCCTTTACGCCGCCGACTCGGGCTCGTGGCGTCACGTTCGTTCGTGAGCCATAGCCCGACGCTCATCTCCGTCCGGTTTGTCAGTCTCTTTACTTGGGGCCCGTCCTCAAGTATGGTTCGGAGGATCAGAAGGAAAAGTGGATCCCGCCTTTCACCGACGGCCAGCGGGTGGGCTGCTTTGCCCTCAGCGAGCCAGGTGAGGCGGAGCGTCGTCCCCCGACGTGACGTTTTGCCGTCCCGTCCCCTTCCTAACTAACGTGACGTCTTGCCCTCGCCCAGGCAACGGCAGCGATGCGGGCGCCGCCAATACGGTGGCGCGTCAAGACGGCGATCACTGGGTCCTGAATGGCACCAAGGCCTGGATCACCAACAGTTGGGAGGCCTCCGCCGCCGTGGTTTTCGCCACCACCGACAAAAAGCTCAAGCACAAGGCACGGTGCCGACGGCCATCTGGGGGAGGGCGCTGAAACCGGCCTGTCATCTGCCCCCCCCTTCTCTCCCTCCAGGGCATCAGTGCCTTCCTGGTCCCGATGCCTCACCCGGGGGTGTCGCTGGGTAAGAAGGAGGACAAGCTGGGCATCCGGGCGTCATCCACCGCCAACATCATCCTGGAGGACTGCAGGATCCCGTCGGACCACATGCTAGGCCCCCGCGGAGCCGGCTTCAAGATCGCCATGGTAAGCGGTCGCGACCAACCCACCCATGGCGGACGTCCCGTGACTCGGACGACCTCTGGCGCCCTCAGCAAACTCTGGACAGCGGGCGCATCGGCATCGCGGCGCAGGCGCTGGGCATCGCTCAGGCGGCGTTGGACTGCGCCGCCGACTACGCTCACAAACGCTGTGCCTTTGGATCGCCCATCGGGAAACTGCAAGCCATCCAGGTTGGAGTTGTCGCCGGCGTCGTGCCCCTCCCCGCCTCCTCTCAGACGCCTTTGTTTGCGCCGTAGTTCAAGCTGGCCGACATGGCGCTGGCCATCGAAAGCGCCCGCCTGCTGACGTGGAAGGCGGCCATCCTGCGTGATGCCGCCAGACCTTTCACCAAGGTAAAAAGCCTGTCCTCCACGCAAAAAATCTAAAGAGACCACTATCTTATAGCAGTGGCCTTCTCTGGTTTGCAGACCAGAACGGCACTGAGCCAAAATGGCTAACTGCTGATAACGTCTGTCTCCATTGGCACATCTCATTTAATATACGTGTCCGTAGTGCTTTTTGTGCAGTTTTTTCCTCTGTGTGTAATTAACTCCTTGTAGACCTTGTGACAAGCATCTATCTAACTTGAGCTCTTTGTCCATCCTCCAGGAAGCGGCCATGGCCAAGCTGTCCGCCTCCGAGGCGGCCACCTTCTGCGCGCACCAGGTGAGGGCGCTCAAACGCATGCTTTGACATTTTGGGTGGCCAGGTTTACCTGGGTTCATCGGGCTGCTGTAGCGTGACCCATCCGACCCCCTCCCCCCCCTCGTCAGGCCATCCAGGTGCTGGGCGGAATGGGCTACGTGAGCGACATGCCCGCCGAACGCCACTACCGCGACGCCCGTATCACTGAGATTTACGAGGGCACCAGCGAGATCCAGAGACTGGTCATCGGCGGGCAGCTCCTCAAGGAATACTCCACCTAGCTGTTTGAGGGGGGTTGCAGGGGGCCGCCGCTGCCGGGTGCTGACTCGTGCTAAACGTTAGCTCATTGGCGGGGAGGGCGGCAAGTGAATCGGCTTTCCATGGATTGGACGGGTGGCCCATGAGTGCTCCAGGCTGCATTTTTGAAAGTAAAGGCGCAGGGATGTGTGACGTCATCTGTTGGCTGGAGTTCATCATCATCATCCTCATCATGAATGGCAATCAGGCTGTTGGCAGAATGTTTAAAGTAACTGTAACTCATCAAGTTAATAGCATAACTTGATGACTACTTGAAATTTAGTGGTGAAACTTGGATTTGTGAGTCAGCAGAAATGCAAACGTTGGCAGGACTTGGCCTTACTCGCGATGCCTTAAGAAAAATGTCTTGGCCACATCGCTGAAATGAATTTACAATAAAATTTCTGTTTTGTAAAGGGAGAATAGTTTCCTCTTTTCGTTTTATTTTTTTCCACTGACTGCAACTAACAAATACTATTTGTGGATTGTTGTTGTTTAGTGGGGGAAAGTCACAGTTTTAAAGCCAATAAAGCCACTGCTATCCGTCTCCTTCTGGCCTGAACCGGAACATACTTGCATCGGAAATATTGTCATGTTCAAAGTGAAAGCTAAGAGGGCCTCTTTTTTTGACGCGTTGACGTCTTATGTATGGCACGGTTAAAGGAGCAACGTTTAGGTGGCGAGAGGCTCAACTTCACCTCACCGGCCACCAGCGGGCGCGCTCGACTCCCTCCCGTCGGCGTGTTTTGTTTTGGAGCCCCGTGACGGCGAGGGCGTCGTCTTTGTGACGTCACAGGGCGACGAGGGTCACTCGTCATCCGAGGCGACCAACCGAAAGGCGCTCGCTCGCTCGCCCGCCCGTCCGTCCATCCGTGCCTCCACTTGCAGGCGCAGCTTTGAGGAGGAGCCTGAGCTGGCAACTGGGTCTCGGTCGCCGAAGTCAAGCGAAGTTGAGGGGCGGGGGTTCGGGAGGAGGGGGTGGGGGGTGCGACGGAAGCCCAAACCCGATGAGGCTGCTGCAGCAGCGAGGCCGGGTGTGCTCCGTTCGGGCCACCGGGAGCTAGGGCCGGGCCGGGCGACAAGGAAAGGAAAGGAAAGGAAAGGAGTGGGAACGGAAACGAGGGGTTCTGGCTCTGGTTGCGGCTGGCTCTGGCTGCGGCGGCTCCGGTTGTGGCTCCTGGCCCACTTTCATCCCATCATGGTCGTGGGCAAAGTTCGAGCGCTGGCCGTCTGCTTCGACGTGCTGAACGACAGCCACGCGCCGGTCTTCTCCGGCGGCGAGCTGGTGTCCGGCCGCGTGTTGCTGGACGTGGCCGGCGACGTGCGCGTCCGCAGCCTGGCTCTGCGCGCGCGCGGGGTGGCCAAGGTCCGCTGGACCGAGTCCCGCAATGCCGCCGCCAGCACGGCCTACACGCAGAACTACACCGAGGAGGTGGAGTACCTGCATCACCGAGAAGTCCTCATCGGGAGTGCCGAGGAGCGAGGTCAGTCAGTCACCAGACACACGGGTTTGTTTGGCTTTTCATTTTTTGTTTTTAAAAAATATCTCATGTATTTTATTGACTTATTTGGGGTGAGAGAAGACACTTTTTGCACCTTGCAACCGGGCAACTCCCTTTTGTTTAGCGAGAAGCGGTTCAAACCTGATCACACTGGAGCAAAAGGGATGGTGGTTGCTTGGGGGAGGAGGGGGGGATTGTATGTGTGTCTGTATGGGACTGGTTCTAGCAGGTTTACACACGCACGCTAACGCCACCCAGCGAGTGATTCCAACTCACGCGGCTTGGGACGGACGTCCGATTCGTTTGGATCCGGCAAACGAATTGGACGTCTATCCCATGCCAAACGGCAGCCGTCGATCTTCATCCTCGTCTTCCTCTCATCAGCACCGGACAAACACACATAGACACACGCGCACACGCACAGACAGACAGACACGCGCGCGTATGTTTTTGTCAGTGGAGCTTGACGTCTGCTTCTCATGGGGCGCTTCCTCCTATGAGTGGGCGGGGCTTGCCAGGTGCCTCGCGCCAATCACGAGGCAGCTTGCGAGGCGGGCTGAGGGCTGCTCAGGCTGGTTCAAACTGGTCTCCAGCAGACTGGGCCTTGGCCGTGTCGCGGTTGCGCGTGACACGGTCACTTCCTCTTGCGCGTGCGCGTGCCCGTCGATGGAAAGCACACCAGGCCTCCATTAAAAGCTGGAAGTCACATCGTATTTAAGTTTGGAGAGCCTTCCTGGGTGGTGAGTTGTCTCAAAACGCATGAAAATGTCGACAAAAAAAGACTGTTTTAAAGAAAACATTTCTTTTCCTTTTTCTGAAAAAAGACCAATAATTTATTAATCCTACATGGCCAAACGTGTCATAGTCGTTCCATGACTTTTGAGCATGGTGACATTTTAAATACTGACGTACCGTGACAAATTGTAGTTGAAAGTCTTTTTGTTCTGAGGGACCACCAAACAATTTGCTGATAATTATTCGGAAGTTGGGGAGGGTTAGGCGACTTACAAAAACGGATCAGGACAATCTTCAAGAAAAGACCTAAGAATATTGGCGTCCAAAGGCTTTTGTTTTGTTCCAAAATGCAACTAACATCCATTGTTTTTGGCGGCAGATGAGGAGGACGTGGCGGCGGACGAAGGCGGCGTGACTGTACTGCACGCCGGCCTGCACGAGTTGGCCTTCAGCTTCCAGCTGCCACAGATGTGAGGCCCCTTTTCGTCAGCTGAGGGCGGCGGCCAAAATGCCCGCCCGACCAACCGAGCGAGCGAGCGCCCGCCCGCCCGGGCTCACCCGCCTTTCCCGTCAGGGCGCTGGCCACGTCGTTCGAGGGCAAACACGGCAGCGTCAGGTACTGGGTGAAGGCGGAGCTTCGCCGCCCTTGGATGCTGCCCATCAAGGTCAAGAAGGAGTTTGTGGTCTTCGAGCACATCGACATCAACACGCCGCTGCTGCTGGTGAGCGGAGGCCCAAAGCGGGCTCCGACGGATCGGTCGCCTCTGACAGACCCGGGAATTTGAATGGTTGTCCTTGTCGTGTTCCGAGGCTCCTCAAGCAGGCAGCAAAGAGAAGACCTTGTGCTGCTGGATGTGCGCCTCGGGTCCCATCTCGCTCAGCGCCAAAGTGGCCCGCAAAGGCTACACGCCAGGTAACGGCGGTCCCCGCCTTCTCGTCCCGCCCCTGGTTCCGCCCCTCATCTCGCTCCTCGCCCCGCTCCGCCCCCGCAGGCGATTCCATCCAGATCTTCGCCGAGGTGGAGAACTGCTCCACCCGCGTGGTGGTGCCCAAGGCGGCGCTGTACCAGACGCAGACCTTCTTCGCCAAAGGCAAGGGCAAGGAGATCCGGCAGCTGGTGTCCAACCTGAAGGGCGAGGCCCTGGCGCAGGGCAAGAGCCAAAGCTGGGAGGGCCGCGTGCTCAAGATCCCGCCCGTGTCGCCGTCCATCCTCGACTGCCCCATCATCCGCGTCGAGTACGCCCTCGTGGTGAGGACTCTGAGCTTCAAAAAGGGGAGGAGTTTGTCCGACGGGGCGGTGCGCGCTCTTTAGCCTTCTGCTGTGAATTGTCAATGAGGAAATAGGCCATGCTTGGACAAGCTTGACGGTGGCCGTGTCGTTAGGAGCGGCCCAACCAAGAATGGAATCAATAGTAATAGTAGTATTGGTTGTAGAAGTAGTATCCATTTGAGCATTTTGCTACGTGGCAGGTGTACGTGGACGTTCCTGGCGGGCTGAACTTGTCCCTGTCGCTGCCGCTGGTGATCGGCACCATCCCGCTGCACACCGCCACTTCTCGCACTTCCAGCATCAGTAGCAACGGCAGCGCCTCCACCTGGGCGGGAGTGGCAGAGCGCCCCGAGGGTAAGACGCCCGCCCCTTTCTTTTTGTTTGACAGGCACGCGTGCCCGTTTTCACACGGAACGTTTTTTCCCCGACAGCCCCGCCCAGCTACGACGAGCTGGCCGTCCCGGAGTCGCACCGTCGCCACTTTGTGCACGGCGTCCCCGAACGGGAAGACGCAGCGCTGCTGGCCTATGTCAGCGAATTCCGCTACCTGCCGCCGCCGCTCTACGCCGAGGTAAAGCCACCGCCGCTTCGCGCCTTCTGCTAGTTTGTGCGATTTGCAAGTGAGCGTCGACAAAACCGTTGGGCAGGCGGACCCGTATCCCGAGCCGGCGCCGTGTCCGTCGCGCTGAGGGGCGGCCGCCGACGGACAAAGATTCCCCAGAGGCCAGCGAGCGAGCCGGCGTTTTGGGGAGAAGACTGGACGTGAGTGACCCCATGCACTTAAACGAGGGCGCAAAAAGGTGAAGGCGTGCACGTGGGCGGAGCCAAAAGCACAAAGGACCAATTTGAAGTCGCCCGTTTCCACGTTGGCTCGCTCGTTCCCAGCCAACGATTCTTCCTTACGGCGAGAAGACGACGACGACGACTGTTTGACCAGACTAATGTCCAAATGTGGATGAGAAGAAAAAAGAACCAAAATGTTTACTGAAGAATTTCATCAAACGTCCTTCAATGTTTGGAAGATGACAAAAAGTGCAATATTTTTTCAGATTTTCAAGTGTCCTTTTTCAGGATGAACTTTTTCATATCGGTTGCTCTTTCGACGATCTCTGTGCTTTAGTTATTCTTGTGATCTTGCTCTTATGATCGATCAACTCTTGGTTCAAAAATAAAAGTTTTATTTTATTAAAAAAAAAGAAAGAAGATGCATCGCACCTGCTTGATAAAGTCACGGATGGCAAAAGCCTCCATTTTTAAGTTGAGTTGAGGGCGGAGGTCCCTTTCTGTTGAATTTGAGGCGAGGTGACAGCTTTTTTACCACTTCCTTTTAATCTTGGGTCACTTCCTGTTGACGTTCTGGATTATTTCTGGACACGTCAATGAGAAATGAACTCTGGTTTTATCGCCTAATAACACTCACTGATGGATTGGCGGCCCGTGAGTAAAGCGGGGCGGGGCGGGGCGGGGCCCCTTGTCGCCCGATAGCGGAAAGGCGTCCGTCCGTCTTACCTCCCACCCCCGATCTCCCCCATGCGAAGGCGAGGTCACATGCTTGTTTTTGGCCCGTGCCTAAATCTCAAGATAAAAGAATCCGGTTTGAACTGGAAATGCTGGCTTGACCCTGATCGCTCCCTCGCTGGCTCGCAAACAGTAATGCTCCAAAGACGTTGTCGTTTTCAGAAAGCTAGTGAAAGTGTTTCCCATAAAAAAAGGACCATTTATACTAAGGATTTTTTTCTTTAAAAATGACCATGTATGTTTAGTAAGGCTTTTTTAAACAAAACAAAATATAGACAATGTATAGTTAGGCTTAAAAAAGAACATGAATAGTAAAGTTTTTTTCATTAAAAACAGACCATGTATGGTAAGTCTTTAAAAAAATAATAGACCATGTATAGTAAGGCTTTTAAAAAAAAAATAGACCATGTAGTATAGCAGACCTGGACCTGGGCATTGTACCGCCCCCAGGCCGCATACGGCCCTTTGGTTGGTTGAGACCGACCCCCTTAAGGTTGATCGGAAATGTCAAAATACACGTCATTTCTAATTTCACCTCACGCATAGACCAAACGGGCATTGCTTTTATTTTGAAGTCATTGTTATCTCTACGTGCGTAATGACGCAATACGGAAGAGGAAGCCATCCAAAAATCTGAGCCATGATCAACACAGGAAATCAGACGCTGAATGCAGGCTTTTTAACACAAATATGGACCACCAAGTATTTACTAAAATTAGTGGCAAAGCCGTGTGAGAGCAGATCGCTGTGTTTAAGGATTACAATTTGAATCGGCATTAGCAGCGTTAACATACGGAGGAATACAAACAATGTAGCGATGCAGGAGAAGGAAGCATGGAGGACATTGCGGGGAACCTGGAGGGACCTTCAGCTTCAGCTGCAACATAAAGTGGCAACATTGGACTTTTCCTCCTTGGCTTTGGACGAGAGATGCCAGGTCAAGAGACAGACAGCCCAGGTAGGATACTCGTTATTTGTCCGGTCAATGCACGGGACGTTTTGACGTGTTTTTGTCCGGCTTTCTACAATATTTTCAGTTTAGTAAGGCATTTTTCTTTAAAAAACGACCATTTATGGTAAGGCTTTTTCATTAAAAAACGACCATGTATAGTAAGGCGTTTTTCTTTAAAAAACGACCATGTATAGTAAGGCTTTTTTCTTTAAAAAGAGACCAGGCTTTTTTCTTTTTAAAAAACGACATAGTATAGTAAGGCTTTTTTTCTTTAAAAACGACATAGTATAGTAAGGCTTTTTTTTCTTAAAAAACGACGTAGTATAGTAAGGCTTTTTTTCTTAAAAAAGGACATAGTATAGTAAGGCTTTTTCTCTTAAAATACGACATAGTATAGTAAGGCTTTTTTTCTTAAAAATGACCATGTATAGTAAGGCTTTTTTTTCTTAAAAAACGACATAGTATAGTAAGGCTTTTTTTCTTAAAAAACGACATAATATAGTAAGGCTTTTTAAGACACTGCAGTTATTTTGGAACTGTTTGATTCTGACCGGACGTGCTCAATATTCAGTACTATAATCTGTAACCATGTATGGTAAGGCTTTTTTTTTTAAATATGACCAGGTATAGTGAAGCAGTTTTAAAAAAAAAAGTACGGCATTACAGATAATGATATGAGACACACTGTTTTATAGGATCAAGACCACAAAAATCATGACCATTATACTATGTCATCTTCAAAACATAGACATAGAGTTGGGAAGACAAAGCACCTAGTGGAGCACAGTAAGCAAGCCACCATCTTTTCCACTTTCAATATGGCGGGGCGATGTGGGCGTGGCCTATCTTCAAGGCAGCGGTTTAAATCAAGCACATGCGCAGTGCCTCGTCTTCTCCAACAGCCATGTCCATGCTGATGTCCGTGTAGCACGCCAACGAGGTAAGGCGTCGAGCCATTTACTGGCCTAAGTGCATTTTTATCACGCTACCGGCAGATTTTTTAGGAATCAATTGAGCAAAACCGCCAACCAATCTGTAAGTTTAATGCCAGGTTGACCGCACCGTCGACAATTTACGTTTGGGCTCTGTGCCACATGTGACAAGCTATCTTAGCATTAGCGTCACGACAACGCTTTCCATTTGACCACGTCAAGCGTCGTCTTGATGTTAATACTAAGAGATCTATAGTCTGTTTTCTCCATTTTCGAGTCGTGTAGAAAGACTTTTAGTGGATTGAAACAAAGCCGAGATATCAACGGACAGTTTGTTAGCTAAAGGCTCACTCCAAAATGATGTATGTACTGATAGTTTTCACTGCGAGTGCAAAACAAATCATTTTAATCAAAAGTTGTTAAGCCAACTTTCTACTAGCTGTTAACTTCAGTCTGTATATTTAATCGCCTTGTCTGGAAAAGGGAAATTAGCACGGATCACTCACTAACTTATTTTCATTCTTTATCTTGATCATTTATTGTAAGATTTCTGTTTCATGTAATAATTGTTTGTCAACTCCCAAATAGCTTGGTTAAATCAAGATGCAGTTGTTCCCGTGTGCCCCAGGACACTCAAACCCTTGAGGTTACAGGTAAAACTAATCCCAGCTGTTGAATCTCCAGTCTCTGTATATGACAACTTTTGCTTCTTTTTTTTTTTTTTTGCACACATCAGGTCCATGTCCAGGTGATCGTCCCAGGGTGCCCACTTGAAGATGATGCGGCATCTCTGAACTCTGTAAGATTTCTCTTCCTGTATTAGTTGTTTGGCAACTCCTAAATAGCTTTGTTAAATGAAGTTTCCCCCGTTTAGCATCATCTTTGGTCTTCTCATCAAAGTAAAACTAGATTTAACAACAAAAATGTAAGTCTATTTGTTGAATCTCCAGTGTCTATATATGCTAACTTTTGCTTCTTTTTTTTTGCACACATCAGGTCCATGTCCATGTCCAGGTGATCTTCCCAGGTTGCCCACTTGAAGATGATGCCTCTTGCATGATGTGGCGTCTCTGAACTCCTAAATAGCTTTGTTAAATGAAGTTTCCCCCGTTTAGCATCATCTTTGGTCTTCTCATCAAGGTAAAACTAGATTTAACAACAAAAATGTAAGTCTATTTGTTGAATCTCCAGTGTCTAAATATGCTAACTTTTGCTTTTTTTTTTTGCACACATCAGGTCCAGACTTTGGAGGGTCTCCAAGTGATGCCTCATCTCTGAACGCAGTCTTCTGAGAGGCGAGTTTATTGTCGAATATCCAAGTATTCATCCAGATCTATTTTATTGACTAAATGTACTCTCCCTCTTCTTAGGTGTAGTCCAGAGTTTTCTGGCTCATGGTGACCAGATCCTTAAGGTAAGGAGGATCTCACTTCTTTTCTTCAGTCAGAAATTTTAATAAAAGAGATTTGAGTGTCATTTGTCTTTGTTAAAACACTTGGAGAAAAAAGACCCAAGACCCTCAATGGTCTTTTTTTTCCTTTATTTTTTTGGTGTTTATATTCTAAGTATTTTGTTTTTTTTTTGCCTAAGTGTTTTAGGCAAAAAAAACGATTTATTATAAGTGCTGATGAAATTTTTCTAAGTGTTTTATAATTTAAAAATATGGTTTTTTTTAGCCTAAGTGTGTTAGGCAAAAATTTTTTTATTTTTTATTATAAGTGCTGTTGAAGTTTTAACAGTGTCCATACCAATGTGTACCTTTGAATAAAAACTTTCAAATGTCAAGCACCTTGTGTTTTTTTCTTCATATAACTAGCAAAAAAAAATGCATATGTACATTTCAAGAACTTTTATTTTTCCACAAGCCATCCAGCATTTAAAGATAAGGTTGTGTCACTGTTCATGGACAAAGAATCTCTTCTTGACACTCTGGAAAATAAAAAACAGGGTCAATAGACTAAGTCCAACATAAAAAAAATGGACAGGGTTAAAAGTTAGGTTTTACCAACATTAGAAAGGCTCTCTTTTCCTCAGTCAGCAGGCCTTCATCCCACTGCAAAAGACGGCACCATATTAAAGCCCTAGGAGGAAAAAATATATAAATATTAGACATCCACTGCAGAAATAGGGAGACTTAAAAATGATCTGAGTCTTTATAAGAGGGATCTCCAACTGCAGTCCTTGAGGGCCCCTGTCCAGATCATTTGGGAGATATGGAAAGCATACTGGATAGGAACCCTGAGGACCAGAGTTGGAGACACCTGCTCTATAATGACAAGTACCTGAGAGGATGTTGGTGTCAAAAAGTGTGCCATCCACCAATGTCACCCTTTTTGGGGAAGTTTGTCTGGTCATCTTTCTTCAGCGTTGATTTGGTCAACTTGGGTGGACACTGAAGAGAAGCAAGATACACAATGAGTAGGTTTAGTACACGTTACAAGAAAATAAATAACCTCCAACTGCAGTCCTTGAAGGCCCCTGTCCAGTTTATTTTCCATCACATCTTGATCATTTGATTCAAATGTGGTGGGAGATAAGGAAAGCATACTGGATAGGGACCCTGAGGACCAGAGTTGGAGACACCTGCTCTATAATGACAAGTACCTGAGGGGATGTTGCTGTCAAAAAGTGTGCCATCCACCAATGTCAGCCTTTTTGGGGAAGTTTGTCTAGTCATCTTCAGCGTTGATTTGGTCAACTTGGGTGGACACTGCAGAGAAGCAAGATACACAATAAGTAGGTTTAGTACACATTACAAGAAAATAAATAACCTGAAACACTTGGGTCCTACATCGTCCACAACCTTTGCCTTGGCTTCTTGACAGCTGTCACCTCTTCCACCGTCCGTGTCCGTCCGTGGCTTTAAACCTCTGCAAAAAACACAGCATGATTATAGAATTGCTCATTTAACCAGTGGTCCCCAAACTATTCCAGAAAGGGCAGCGGAGGGTGCAGGTTTTCATTCCGATCTGGTATCCTAGTAGTACAATCACTGGATTGCATTCAGGTGATTCTTTTTTCAGCAGAAAAACCCCATTGGTTAAACTGTTAATGTTGGATCTGTTGGAAGCAAAACCTGCACCCACAGCAGCCCTCGAGGACCAGTTTGGAGACCTATAATGAGGGAAAATTGTTATTTTATCATATGTTTAAACTCAAGTGAAAAATGGCCCCTGCGCTTTGGTTGACTGAATGTCTCAAACGCATTTAAAATAAAACAAATGAAAAGGTCCAAGCCCTGAGGTCTTCCTTTAAGAAAGTGAAGGGAAATGTCTATATTCTATAAAAGTGTACCGTTTATTCCTTACACCTCCACTGATGGCATTTATGTGGCTGTGAGTTATCCACACAAGTTGTTGCTATTTAAAAAAAAAAAAAAAAATCAACGCCAAGCCAGTTAGTGTTTTCATTCAAAATTGGAATGTATCATAATGAAAAACAAGCTATTTTAGCAAAGCCGTGAATACCGAAAGCTGATATTTAATGATTACACGGATATAGTAAATAGAAACTACTATTGAAAAAAATGACTCACTTTGCTGACAAACAGCTCATTATGGCGTCGACAAGTTGCTCCTTTTTGGCTGTTATGGCCCCATTCTTGATGTTTCTCAGCAATCCTTGTTCGTTGAGGAACTGAAACACACAATGGAATGAAACATTAAGAGCTGTAGCTAACGCAATGTAGCCAATTTGTTTGCAAACATTTGACTGTCTGCATCATCCACGTTGGGCCACATGACGCGATCGAAGCATGCTACTACCGTCATAAAGCACTCTTCAAATGACAACTGGGGCTTCTTCGAAATCCCCCAAATGACAACGTACCGTGTCCTGTGAGAACTTGATCGGGTCTTTCTTCGGTAAATCGTCACTTCTGAGCTGCCTGCAGTCTACCAAAGGACTAGCAGCTGGCTCATCCGCCATTTTGAAGGGTGGAGCCGACCTTTGAACTCTGACGTGGGTAATACGTATCAAAAAAAGACACATAAAAGTACATTGTTTTCATAATACTAACGTGTATTATGCGACACATATAAAAAAGCATCAATAATAACCTCATACAATTGAAATATTATTTAGGAATATAGCCACATTTTACTCACCAAAAATATTTTTTATTTGTACATAAAATCCATCCTCCTTTGTTTCCTTCTACCCTAATGCGGATAAAGCGGTTCAGAAAATGAGATGAAATGAGACTATACATTTACTTATTTTACATGATCATTTTTAAAAAGTCTTAGTATACATGGTCATTTTTTAAGCCTTACTATACATGGTCTTGTTTTTAAGAAAAAAATCCTTACTCTACATGATCAATTTTCATTTTCATACAGTTTTTTTTTTAAAGAAAAAAGCTTTACACGGTCAGTTTTTTAAGAAAAAAAGCCTTACTATACATGGTCATTTTTAAAGCCTCACTATACATGGTCTTTAAAAAAGCCTTACAATACATGGTCATTTAAAAAAAAGAATCCTTACTATACCTGTTCTTTTTTTTTTTTTTAAATCACGTCGCCCAATTTCAAATAGCAACAGTTTGACTAGCTCATCATCGGCCCAGCATCTCATATCTCCCCGATGGCTAGAGATAGAAACAAATTGAGTAACAAGCCACTAACTGAAAGAAATTCCAGTGAAATAAATCACAGCATATCATTGTAAGTCCTTAATAGAATGCTTTGGGACGATTTCACCATCACTAACTCGTTGCTTTTTTACCTGCTGTCAACTTTATTTTTTGTTTTGAACAACAACTCAATGAATACCTAAACTCTATTTTTATTATCATCAATTTGTTGCAATGCTGTCAAAACCAAGCACAACAGTAAAGAAAACCTCTTTTTGGCACAATTAAAACAAGTGTAAATGTTAGTCACTCTTGTTCGTGTGCGGTCGATTGGTCGCCGGTCTTTTGGTGCCGGTCTTTAGGTCGCCCGGAAGTTTGGTCGTCGTCTTTTGGGTCGCCGGTCTTTTGGTCGTCGTCTTTTGGGTCGCCGGTCTTTTTTGTCGCCGGTCTTTTGGTCGCCTGATCGGCTACTGCCATCTACTGTCAATTTATTAAATAGCAGATGGTGTTTTTATTGAAGCAGTCCAATGAACCTTCATTCTCTGTGGAGAACTTGCAATGTTGAAATACTTTAGATTAGATGGTCATTTTTATCAAACAAATAAAAGTATTAGTATACTTTTAGTTAGACAGAAATTTAGATCGTTTCAACAGTATTTAGACTCTAAATACTGTTGAAACGATCTAAATATCTAATATCAAAATATCAATAAGAGCACTCATTTAACACATGGGCTGCTGCCATTGACTGTCATAGGCGTCCAATGAACCTTCATTCTATCTGGGAGAACTTGCAATTTTGAAATACTTTAGATTAGATGGTCATTTTTATCAAACATCAAAATATCAAATTCACAGATGAGGTTTTGATTGAAACAGTAACACTTAAAAATTCTAGCAGTAAAACTTACAAATTCTGTACAAAAATTACAAATACAAACTTACAAATTATGTGCAAAGGGAATTCACAGATGGGAGTTTTTATTACAAATTGTATGCAATGGCTTGCAGGTAAAAAAAAGCCTTACTATACTATGTCGTTTTTTTAAAGAAAAAATGCCTTACTATACTGTCGTTTTTTACAGAAAAAAAGCCTTAATATACTATGTCGTTTTTAAGAAAAAAGGCCTTACTATACTGTGTCGTTTTTTAAGAAAAAAAGCCTTACTATACATGGTCGTACTTTAAGAAACAAAGCCTTACTATACTATGTTTTTTTTTTTTTTAAGCCTTACTATACTATGTCGTTTTTTAAGAAAAAAAGCCTTACTATACTAAGTCGTTTTTTTAAAGAAAAAAGCCTTACTATACCATGTCGTTTTTAAGGAAAAAGGACTTACTATACAGTGTGCGTGCGTTGTTATCCGTCTCCTTGTACCCTAAGATCGGCTGGCCACCGATTCAGGATGTCCGCCGCCGCCTCTGGCCTGGAGACAGCTGGGATTGGCTCCAGCATCCCCCGCTAGCCTAATGAGGATAAAGCGGTTCAGAAAATGAGATGAGGCTTATATACATGGTCATTTTTTTTTTAAGAAAAAGCCTTACTATACTATGTCGTTTTTTTTTCAAGAAAAGGGCCTTACTATACTATGTCGTTTTTTAAAGAAAAAAGCCTTACTATACTATGTCGTTTTTAAGAAAAAAAGCCCTTACTATACTGTGTCGTTTTTTAAGAAAAAAGCCTTACTATACATGGTCATTTTTTTAAAGAAAAAAAGCCTTACAATACATGGTCATTTTTTATAAGAAAAACACTTTACTATACATGGTCGGTTTTTTTAAGAAATAAGCCTTACTATACTACGCATTTCGTTTTTTAAGAAAAAAGCCTTACTATACTATGTTGTTTTTTGTGAAAAAAGCCTTACTATACTATGTCCTATTTCGTTTTTTATGAAAAAGGCCTTACTATACTGTGTCATTTTTTTTAAAGAAAAAAGCCTTACTATACAATGTCCTATTTCGTTTTTTATGAAAAAACCTTACTATACTGTGTCATTTTTTAAAGAAAAAAGGCTTATTATACTATGTCGTTTTTTAAGAAAAAAAGCCTTACTATACTATGTCGTTTTTTAAGAAAAAAGCCTTACTATACTATGTCGTTTTTTAAGAAAAAAAAGCCTTACTATACTATGTCGTTTTTAAGAAAAAAAGCCGTACTATATACTATGTTGTTTTTGAAGAAAAAAGGCTTACTATACTATGTCGCTTTTTATGAATAAAGCCTTGTAATACATCGTGTCATGTTTTTACGAAAAAAGCCTTACTATATTATGTAGTTTTTTTTTCAAGAAAAATGCCTTCCTATACTGTCGTTTTTTAAAGAAAAAAAGCCTTACTATACTATGTCGTTTTTAAGAAAAAAGGCCTTACTATACTGTGTCGTTTTTCAAGAAAAAAAGCCTTACTATACCATGTCGTTTTTTGTTTTTGTTGTTTTTTTTTTTTTTTTTTTATACATGGTCATTACAAAAATAAATAAATAAATCAAGTCGTCAGATATAACCAATATTACTGGAGAGTGTCTTTCCACAATTCGGATTTTCGTTTCATGACAAATGGTCATAAAATAAAGGAATTTCGAATTTCGAATTGGAAAAGTCCTCATTGAGCCGTCTTCTTTTCTGTCCTTGCGCGATCTTTGAAACGATTAAAAAACACTAAACGCAATAGGATTTGGAGATATTATGACTGCAAGTGGAACTACTCTATCTTTATAGAAGCTTGCAATGTAGAAAACGGGAGCATTTCTTACCTTTTCGGCATGCGGCGAGTACACAAAAATCAGCCAACGTCAAAAACAACAACTTCTTGGTGGACTTGTGTTCATGTCCTTTAACAAACGTGTCTTGGTTGGTTGGAGCTGACCCAAATGAGGCCCTTTACAAACAAAACAAAACCATGCATACAGATAAACGAAAACCCTTTTTTTTTTCATTCTTTTCCGGTCCGTTTCACTTCCGGCTCACCAATGTGACGTCAATTAAGGGAACGCCCTCGACTTTTTTTTACTTTTTTTCATATAATAGTTTGAAATTAAAGCCTAGTCTTATGAGATGCTACGCCTTTATATCAAATCAAAAGTCTTTATTGTCATCATATGCAGCTGTGTATAACAAAATGGGTGAAATATCATTCATCAGGGCGCTCTTAAATGGGTCAAAATGGTCAAAAGTTTGCACTTTGATGGCCCACGTTTGAAATAGGTTCAAAAAAAGTCTTGAATTGCCTCTTGACAGTTTAGCTTTGCAAAGGTGACAAAGGCACATAGGATTTTTATCTTAAAAAATGACATAGTATAGTAAGGTTTTTTTTTTCTTAAAAAACGACATAGTACAGTAAGGCTTTTTTTTCTTCTTAAAAACGACATAGTATAGTACAGCTTTTTTTTAAATTAAAAAACGACATAGCATTGTACGGCTTTTTTTAATTAAAAAACGACATAGTATAGTAAGGCTTTTTTTTCTTAAAAACGACATAGTATAGTAAGGCTTTTTTCCCCTAAAAAAGACATAGTATAGTAAGGCTTTTTTTCTTAAAAAACGACATAGTATAGTAAGGCTTTTTTTTTCTTAATAAACGACATAGTCCAAGGACCCCCAATGCCCCCCAACAAACTTGACACGCACACAAATTCCATAAATATTTATGACATATGAAGGACCAGAAAGAGCAACTTTCACAGCGGCGGTCTACAGTTTTAAATAACTGCTCCAATAATCATCGTCGGAATAATAATAATAATAATAATAATATCTCATGGTAAGGGATCAGCTCTGCTTCACCATTTGAGGCCACATTTGATACACAAACATTTACAAGTAGTACTTGGCATTAAAACCATGGCGGTACAATATCTTAAGACACTTGGTGTTCATTTTCTTTTGTTCCGATAGCACAGAAGTTCAGCGACAGTCCATAGGAAGAAAAAAAAAATAGAGTCGAGGGGAGGTAGCAAATGAGGGGTGGGGTGGGGGGGGGGGCTAAATGGGTCACAGGCAAAGCGGAAACGTGTCCAATTCTCCACATTGCTACCAAGAATTTGCTTGGAACTTTTCGGAAATGTGACTTGATGTTATTCTTGACCGCAGGTTCATCCGCTTTGAACCGGACCTTTTTACCAGAAGCTCCGTTGACCTTCTATGGAAACATCTCAAGACGACCGTGGCGGCGGCGGCGGCTGGGAAATGGCACTTGGCGGAGGGACCTCCGGGCGGTAAGATAACGCCGGCAAACGCCGTGGCCTTAATGGGCTGTTTCTAAATGTTTGACCCCATTTTGTAGGCCAATCATTTGGACCGTTTCCGTTGGAATGACCTCAAATTTTTCACAAATTGTGTAGAAACGTTTCAGGTTTTAGTGTTTAACGTTTGGCATTTCTATCATTTCAGGTTAAGAAATACCATTCACATCAAAAGAAAAGGCATTTGGCATGTTGGAGGATATTCCGACTCCGTCACTGAACACAGGCAGGCAGGGAGGGCCCTTGGAGGCCCTTGGATGATTGCTTATGGGGTCCGTCTCACACTTAGGGAGCACATCCCGGTAATAGCCCGGTTACCAAGGGCAATGAGCTCTAGTGCTCTTGGTAACATAAGAGCTTACAGCACCGCGATGTGAACTCACGTAACCATTGGTCCATAAGTGTGAGACGGAGGCCAGAACCACTTGGCCAAGGGATCTGCCCGTGTTCAGTGACTGAGTCCGAGCATCCTCCAGCACGCCAAATGCCTGTTTCAAAATATTGAACCGTTTTAAGGACAGGGTGGGGGTGTGGGGGGCGGGGGGTCATATGCATGGCGGGATTGTCTTCACTTGAGATCAAGGATGTCTTCCTCCAGGGACACGGTGAGCGCAAAGGTGGCGTCGAGAGGCTGCGGCGTTGCAGACGTTGACGCCACCGGCGGCGGACTGTCGGCCCGGAGCAGAGAGGTCGCCGGCTCGCCCTCCAAAGCGGCCGACCCGTCCGAGTCGCAGAGCTCCGAGTCCAACCTGAGCACAGAGACGAGTGCGGACAGACAAACTCAGCGCGGGGGTACGTTGACTTGACCTGGCACTTTTCCACAGAGCCGGCCGGTTATCTCGGAGCTATCGCCGGGTACTAGTTAGTCACCGCCGGCCCGACTTGACAAATCGGGCGCCCTCCGTCTTTGCCGACAGCGGGCGCCCAATTTGACGAGAGCGGCCGGCCGAGATCTCGGGCGGCTGACCTGTCGCCGTCGCTGTTGGTGGAGGTGAGCGCTTTCTCTTTGAAGGTCTTCTTGCTGGTTTTCCTGGCCTTGGGCGTGCCACTCTCCGCTTTGCTGCTGCTGCTGCTGGGTTCCTCCGTCAGCCCTTTCAAAATCACATTTCTTTAGTCAGTGGCCCTTTTCAAAGCTTTTGGCCTCGAACACAAGCAAGCCTTAAGAATGGACACCCTTTTTAGAGCCCCACATTTACGTACTTGGAGATGTTAGCATCATAATAACACCAAACAAACATTGGGATAATGTTTGAAAGGTCCTGGCTTTATATTTGCCCACGAAAAGGTATACAAAATAGTCCGATGGCTAAGGGTCAAGCCGGCTATTGCCGTGTAATACATTTGTCCCTTTTTTTTTCTTCTATTTCCATCATAATAGGAATAGAAGATTAAAGAAGAGCTAACTCACCGAGCAGCTCCTTGCGGGTGCGGCTGGCTATCTCCTTGATTTCCATCCGCGACAGCGACAACGAAGGCGCGCCGGCGACCAGGGGAGGGGCGCTCGCCAGCGCCGACGACGTCATCGCCGCCGCGCTCGCCACCTTGCCGACCGGCGGCGAGGCCAGGGGTCTCTCGATGCTGCGGCCCACCAGGTTGCACAAAGGAATCAAGAAGATATGCTTGCATGCTGCTTCGCCTGTGTGATCAGACAACGGCCATCATATTGATGTGCAATAACACCAAAATCATTACATCAAATGTCAGCGCTATGAAAAGAAACTAATGTGTTCTCCTTTTTACGTGAATGAAAAAGACGCCAATGATGAGAGGGGGAAAAAATGGAGACGTGGCTAGAAAAATCCCCCAAGCTTTTTTGCCCTTAAAATTGTCGGGGCCGATTTAAGTTAACCGTCGCGAGGGTGACTCTAAATTTGGGCCGGTGGCGGAAAAAGGACGCGGCGTAACGATACCTTCGGCGTCCTTTGCCAAGTACGGCGAGAGCTTGGTACCGTAGGGGATCCGTATAGAGTCTGAACCGGGGACCAACACACACAAACACACACACACAGACACAGACACACAACGCAATCTACATTTAGGGAAAGGGTAGAGAGAAAAAAGGTTGAGCGAGGCGACGACGACCATTACCGTCCCCAAGCGGCGAATGGAAAAGGGGCATCTCGTGGCCGCTGGGCGACTGCGGCGACGTCTGCGAGCTCGTCTCCCTGGAATTGCAGTTGGACGCCGAGCTGACCGGCGCCGACGACACGAAGTAGATGTCCGACTGCCAGGGACGGACGGAAGAGAAGGGACAGGGTTAGGACGCGTGTAAAAGCGCTATATTGGAAAAAAAACAAGCAAATGGACAATAGAAAATAATTATCTCACCCATCCCAGGCTTTGTCGCACTTGGAATGAAACTTTTTGTCGTTCCTACCCTCTCATTTGTAGTGTGGCTATGTCATAGACAAATAAATGCTTTGTTCATATGACAATGGTGTGGCTGGGTTTTATGTCAAACTTTTCAGTCTTGACCTCAATATCCTTCATGCCATGTGGCCAATTTACATCAACAGCTCAACAGCAAGCTCTTTGATACTCCTTTCAAAAGCTACTTTCATCATTCTCATCGTTGCTTTCCTTTTCTTTAATGTCGTCATCACAAATCTTTTATCTTTTCTTCGCATCAGGCTTTTTCCTTTTCTTTTTAATCTCATAGTTGAAGTATACCTAAATGAATTTAATAATCAAGTGGCAAAACAATTACTAAAAATACTAATTGGCTTAAATAAATATGACACCTTCGCCTAATAATAAAGATCATAGCCTTTGAATAAATGTATTTCACTTCTGTATATTATGTCAATGAATGAATCCTCTTCCTAAAATGGCGGCGCGTCATCCTTTTAAACTTTTTGTCGCTATCTTCGCCGGTTCAAATACCAACGACGACATGGATTACAAGCTAGTGTCATTCAGGAGGGTGGCGGGGGGTGCCGGCCGGAGACGGCCAGGGACGGGTTGAACGGGTTCCTAGCTCATCGCGGGGCGCTAGCTAGCCTAGTATACATCTTTTTGGGGGAAGGAAAAGCGTAGCGCGTGTGGAGATCAGATGCTATTGAAAAAAAAGAGAGAGAGAGAGAGAGAGAGAGAGAGAGAGAGAGAGCACCGACCCTCGACGAAGCCAGCTGCAGTTCCGGGACCACCGCCGTGTACACCAGGTTGCCGTTGACCACCAGGCGGATCTCGATGGAGTCCGTGGTGAAGGCCAGGATGTACGGGAAGGCGCAGACTGCGGCAAAAAAAACCAACCAAGGGTTTTCTCATTTGGCCAAATGGACATTTTGGGAAGATCGGCCACAAAGTACCGATGGCGTTGGGCATCTGGTTCCAGGTGAAGTGAAAGTCGGACGCGTTGGATTGGATCATGGGCGTGGAGCCGTTGAACGGGCAAACTTTCTTGTACGTGCAGATATCTGCAATGGGCAGGAAAAGGAATCCCACCAACCCACAGAGCGGCGCTTTAGCGCCATCGGCGTATACTTTTGCTCCAATTCCGAGCGCGGCCGCCTACTCACAATTGTAGCACAACAAGAGACCGGCCTCGCCGTCCTCGTACACGTCGATGGCCGCTACGAAATGGACCTGAGGGCGCACAGAGAGAGAGAGAGAGAGAGAGAGGAATGAGCCTCCTGGCGCTCGGCGGCGTGGCGTGGCGTTGGCGTCCACGGCACCCTGTTGGCGTCCACGTGGTGCAGCCTGTAAGCGTCGCCCGTGCTCTCGTTGATCAGGTCGAACTGATGCTTGTAACCCACGCAGATCATGTGGTCGTTTTCGCCCGTGGGGCCGTCCACCAAGGCCATGACCGCGGGCGGGTCGCACAGGCAGATTTCCTGCGGGCGGTTGACAAGTTGCCACCTGAGTCGCCCTTCCGCCCTTGCCCACGTCACGTACGTACCCGTATGTATTGGAAGTCGTCCACGGGCGAATCGGCACCGCCCACGGCGCAGAAGCCTTCCGAGCGTTTGCGCGTGATGAGGAGGAGCTTGTTACGGATGGCGGCCACGATTCGCAGCTCCGAGCCGTGATGCGTGTTGATGGAGTACAAGTGGCAACCTGGCCAGGGGGGAGGTTGGCGTGACCCCAAAATATCAAGCATATAAATGGTCCAAAACTAGCACGGAGGCCCACCTTTGGTTTTCTCCAGCTTATTCTCCCGGCAGTCGGACTTGCCGCGGACCGGCTGCCGCTCCTCCAAGTCCGTCCGGAGCGCGCTGAGGCGGAACACGTACAGCCGGGCGTCCTTCCCTGGCAAAGGCACAAAGTAGCCGCCATCACACAGAAGAGAGAGGAAAAAAAAAAAAAGAAACATTAGAGGTGGTGCTCAATAGCCAATCACAGATTTGATAAGCAATCAAAAGCGACAGATTTGTGATCCAGTGTCCAAAGTGTTGGTCATGTTCCTCACCTTTGTCCGCCCTGGTGACCAGCAGGTCCTGAGGCTCCACCACGTGCATCTGCTTCACCGGCAGCGTCTTGTCGAACACGGGCACCGGCGGCGGCGGCGACGGGGACGGGATGTTCTGAGCCTCTGCAGGAGGGGGCCGCTCGTAAATCCCAGGGGAAAACAAAGAAAGAAAGAAAATGCTCCGTCGACGGGCGGCGTGGCTCACCAGTGCTGGATAGAGGCGCTTCGGGGCCTGCCGAGGGGAAGAAAAAAAAGGAAATATTGTTGACATTTGGGATGGAAAGTAGTGCTTTGCCGCCATCATTTGAGTACATTGGTGCCCACGTGATTAGCAGCTTCAGTGTTTGCCTTCATTTTGTGGTCAGAATATGTTATTATTATTATTTTTTTTGCTCACCGTCCAGAAGCAGAAGCCCCGCCGCGTCGGTTGCCACCAACAGGGAGCGCCCCCACGAGTCGGCGCACACCACCTCGTGGGGGAAGCCCACGCAGAAGGACTGCGACTCCCATGGCTCCCTCCTGCACAGGCCGGTGGTCACCAGGCTGGTGGGCGCGTCGCCTCGCACGATGGTCTTCAGCTTCAGGGCCTGAGGTCAAAACAAAGGCGTGTGATGAGCGCACGGGCCCCCAAAAAAAGATCGTCACGTCGCGTTTCCCCACCTGCCCTATCCTGACGAACTCGGCCTGCCGCGCCTCTTCCTTTTTGCGCGCCGACTTTGGAGACTCGGGCAGCACGTCGCTGAAGGAGCGGCGGTTCAACATGTTCTGTGGGGAAAAGGGGACCTAAAATGTAGAGATGGTGGAGTAGAGAGGAGGAAACAGAAAGCAAAGCAGAAGCTCCTCAGAGGAAAGCGCAACTACTATTATGTAGTATTTCAGCCATGAGTCAGGTTCGTTTGTATGTACTCGTACGTTGGTTCCCTCTTGTGGCGTAAAAAAAGAATGACTCAATTCAATGTTTAAAACGAATGTTATAGCTGTAAAAAGTAGGGGGGGGGGGAACTTACCCCCTAAAAAGGTTCGTCTTTATAATTTTTATTAAAAACAAACTCTAAAAGAATCTTCATATCTTTTTTTTTAATGACTTAAATAAAAATGATGCAAATCATTCATAAATACAATTGGAATTGTATCACTTTTAGTATTAATAACAATGTTTACTCGGGACTAAAACCGTGGAACTGGATGAACCATTTTTTTAAATTGTGTATATCTTAAAAAATATATGAAATCATATTTTTCTCAATGTTTGTTTTATTAATTTACTTGATTAAAAGAAACGCAAAAATGTAGAGTCCGAGTTGTTACTGAATATAGTGTTTGTTTTCTAAACAAGTGTGGGCAGTTCCAGTGTGAGGACTTTTGCCAGCCAAAGTGGGCGGAGAAAAAGCGCCGGTGACAAAAAAAGGCAAGACTGCGGTGGAATCGGTCGCTCGGCGTTTGCGCTGTGGCGCAGTGGGCCGCAGCGCAACGCGGCGCGGCCCAGAACACAGTCAGCAGCTTCTCCAGTCGCAGTGGTGACAAGGAGAGGGGGAGGAGAAAGCGGCAGTGGGGGGCGGGGATGCAATAGTTGTGCGTGTCTTTGTTTTGGTCCGGGACCCAAGTCCCCCTACCTTATGCAACTCGGGCACGAGGTCCTGGTAGAGAGAGCGGATCAACATGTCCAAGGTCCTCTGACGCTTCTGGGCAAACGTGGGCGTCTCCAGTGTGGCTTTCTCTCCGTTGATTACTGCATCAACACAACCACATTGGTTCCGTAAACTCCTCCCATTTTTACACGCACACAAAGACAAAAGCACTTTTCATTTTCAAAAGGACCACGTTCCCCCCGAACGGAACGGAGCGGAACGGTCGGAAAGCCGTCTTACATTTGACGAGTAAAAAATCCCTGAATTCCTGATGATCGGTAAAGACGGGCGGCGACGGCAGAGGCGGTCCGAACAGCGGGACGCTCTCTTCGGAAAAAATCTTCAACCTGCCACAAATAAACGCAGAGAGACCAAGTCGCCTCAACCCGCCCAAACGCTGGTCCCACCTGTAACTGTCGCTCTGGCCGTGATATCGAACCAGCGCGAAAATGTCTGCGGGCGTCGGTGAAGGAAAAGGCGGCGAGGGAGGAAACAAACGGTGGTCGCCGGACTACGCCCCCGGCGGAAGGATACGAGTGAAGTGCGATCGGATCATGGAGGGCTTGAAAGAGCAGGACGCCGCCGCTGCCGCCACCGCGTCGTCGTCGCCTTCCTGGAAAACGATGGTGACGATGTCGTTGCCGATGTGCCGCTTTCTCTCCACCTGAACGGAAAGGAGTGAAACACGGCACCCCGGCGGAGGCGGACGTCCAGGCGCACCTGTTGTTTGTTCTCCTTGGAGTAGGGCAACAAGGTGGACACGTGGAACATGAGCTCGTGGCCCTGATACACCGTGGAGATGGATTTCATCCCTGTAGTGTCGTCTGGAAGAAGGAAAAAGAAAAAGGGGGATCCAGAGTTTGCCATGCTAGCATAGCTTGAGTTCGTAGGAGCAAAATATTTCAGGCTCCATTATTTGGAGAGTGAAGTCAGGAACTTGTTACTTACTCTTGGTGTCGAGGCCTCCCCGGTAACCGGCCCATCCTTGCAACGTGACCGTGTCGCCCAGCAGCTTGAGAAACTTGTCAAAGCTTTCGCTGCCCATTTCTGACAAAATAGCACAAGAAACGGAAATAGGCAGAAATAGCCAAGGCCTTTTTTGGGCGTCGGCGTTTGCTTGCGCTCGCTACCGTTGCTGAACATCTCGTCGTCTGTGAGCTGGCCGTCTTTGGCGAACAGGATGCCAAATTTGAAATTGACCGAGCCCTGAGGAAACATGGCGGGACGGACGGACGGACGGACGGTCGTCAGGGCTTTGCGCTCCATCCAACATCTTCATTTCTTACCTCTTGTTCCTCCAACACCAGCAGATCCTGAAGGAGATTGGACACAAAAGGGCGAGTCAGTATGGCAAGCAGACGTTGACGTTGCGCGACCACCCTGCAATGTGACTCCAGCTTTCTGCTGACCTACCTTCTGAATGTCAGGGTTGAGGATCTCCCGCGGGCCTTTCTCGAAGCGGTCCATGTTCATGGCGCTGTCAAAGCGCAGACGGAGATGGTGAACAAACAACAGGGGAAAAAACAAAACTTTAATAGCAAATGCGCGTGTGCTCACCTCAGGATGGACTTGACCGATAGTGTTTTGGTGGGACTGTAAGGAAGGCTGATCTTCAAGGTGCCCTGTTGGGACCAGCGCGGGCGACAAAATGGGTGGGCGGGCGTCAGAGCGTCAGTGCGTCCCCACATACCTTTGCCAACAAACCAAATGTTGGAGATCCGTGGGTTGACTGACCGTTTTTCTCCAGAGGATGGCCCGATACTGCGGAACCCGCTGGTTGTTCTGATCAGACAGGACCACCGACAGGTAGAAGGGGTTCTTCTCGGCGTCCGAGCCCACGTAGTTCTGGTGTACTGCAAGGACACGGTGCACACAACAACTTTTCTTCAGACAAATACAAAAACAGCATTCTTTGGCTTTTCCGTTTTGGCCGGACTCACCTTTACCCAGGAAGTACTTGAAAAACCATCTGGTGTGGTACTCGGGGTTTTCCAGGTGGACGTCGGTTCTCCGCCAGGTTCCGGGAGCGTGCTCCGAACTCTGTTCGTCACAAAACAACAACGCTGGGATTTATTGAATGTATGTATTCATTCGTCATGTATTTGAACATGATTTGGGATTTTGATGCATTTAGAGTTATGTTTTGATTGAAATGTCTTCAATGAGATGAGATGAGTCTTTACAGGAAATTCACTTTGTTGCAGTAGCAAGAAGGTGAACAGGAAAACAGACACAGGGAAAAGACATTGCAGACCTAACAGAATAGATCATAAATAAATAAGTCCATTTTAACCAAAGTGGGGATTTGGAGCTAGAAGCCAATTTTTTCATTGGAAAGTATTCATGGTTGTTTAGATTCAGTTCGCCACGTGGTTGTAGCTTCCCTTTTTTGTGGCCTCCGGGGACGGGGACACGATGAACGGAATAAGAACGGACAGTGGGGGTCCAAAGACGAACCAGCATATGTGGCCCCAATCAAAGATGGTGGGGGGCATCTTTATCGGTGGCCTACCTCATCTGTGGAGCCGTTCTCCACCCTGAAGCGTCCTGCCCTCTGAATGGCCCCGTCCGCATCGCTGGAGATCAGCTGTCGAGGAAGAGGACACACGGGCGGGCATCCAATTAAAAACAAGCCAGGACCTCACATTTGCTTGCAGATACAACCGGAAGCCCTTTTCACCACGGACGGTGCTAAGCGTCCAATCCATTCCACCTGGGAGAACAACCCATTGGACATCACAAACTCATTTGCACTAAAAGCCAAAAATGAAAGGAGACACGCGATTGGACGTCCGTGGTCGTCAAAGACTTGACCTTTTTGCCGTTCTAACGACTTTAACCCTTTACGGAGCGGCAGGCCTCAGACCGACGGACATTTAGGAGCGTTGGATGGCGTGGGGGCGGAGCCGGGGCACCCGCAGAAAACCCACGCGGGCACGGGGACAACACCCAATGGCCACGATTCAATGCCTGTCCCAACGGATGGGGGAATGGCGTCATATTATGAGTCCAAATCCACAATGCACACACCGCATATTGAGAGGCAGATCATTATCATCATGACAATTGCGGAGCGAGGGTGTTAGGTCACCAGGCAACTGGGTGTGTGACTCGCGCCTGGTGACAGGCAACAACGCACCCCCCCCCCCCCCCCCCCCCCGGCAGAGGTCATTGTGAAGATGCGACAAGAAATGCGAACAAAAGAGACGGACGCGTCAGTGCAACAGATGGTGTGGAAACAGGTTGATCCCGAGTGAGCCTCCCTTTACTGCATTTTTCATGAAGATGGGGCTTACACGGCTAGCATGGGGGAGAAGGAGAAATGTTCTCGGATGGAGCGAAGCCAATCGTTTCACTCGTTTGCCACCTTCATTTGGACTGCCGAGGGCAAGGGAACGTTCGACCGAGGGCGAAAAATTGATTCAAAAAGAAAAATCGACCTAAAATGGAAAAAAATAAAAGTCATTTTGGGGTGAAAATGTGCTCCAAGTGGAGCACGTCTGCCACCCACTTTGCCCTCCCCCGGAGGCTTTTTGTGAGCGCTGTCACTTTGGATTAGTCCACCCACACCCGCCCCCCCCCCCCCGCCAGGCAGGCACGGCGTGCGGGTGTCCGTCCGTCTGACACCCGAGGACGCCTGCTGCTTGCCACTCGCCAGTCTTCACTTGCCTTTTCACCCACCGCACATCCAAAAAGCACACTTTCAAACACATGCTAATATCTTGCCAGTCCAATTGAATGAGACAAAGGCGGCTAACGAGTCAACGTACGGTGGTGGGTGGCGGTGCTTGATTTTGGTGAAAAGTTGGCCAAAAAAATTCACCTCTTGCCCAGAAAGGAGGCATCAGCCATTTCAGAAGCTTCAGGTATGGAAAGTCAGGGCTTCCTTTAGAAAACAAATGCTAGCTCATGGCATCGGGCTGCAAAGAAACTCTCTTGTCATGACTAAGTAGTCTTTTATTTTTTGAGGCCATCCGTGACATCATCCTGATCCTCAACATGCAGGCACTCCGGCACAGCCGCAAAATAGTCGCTAGGCGTCTGTTGCCGCTGATTGTCAGCGTGCCTTTCCCCCAAAAGGCTAATCTGGCCCAGCAAGCCGTCTTGCCTTTAAGGAAGCGCCACGTCAGAAACAACAATGACTCGACAACGTCGACGGCCGTCGACGGCCGTCGACGGCCGTCAACGCGACGACGACGACGACGGCGGCCCGGATGGCCAATGGCACTTGGAACTTTTGGGCCGGTTTTTGCTCCGGGCGATGCGGGGGGAACGCCTGGGGTGCCATCTCTACAGGGGGGGCACCAGAACCCTCCCCACAAAATGGAGCATTTGTCCACGTCATTTCCACGGCGAGTCACTCACCAGTTCCACGGAGCCGTAGTGCTTCCTGCTGAAGTCTCCGCGCCGGCAGCCCAAGTCCTCGGAGGCCGAGCTGCAACGTAAAGAAAGGAGCACTCGGTCAACGGCAAATCTCTGGCAACAAATTTGCCCTGGATTTTTTTTCCCCATAGAAAATAAACAAACACATAAAAAACAACAAACGAATAAGTTTCTCGCATTTCCGTAGTCTGAGATCTGTTTTTTCTCCATTTTGTGAAGAATTTTGCACAAGGTTGAGCCCCGCGATTGACTTTTGCGGGCCACACAAAATTCCACGACAAACTGTGCTGCGTGCCATTTTGTAAAGCATTAAGCTTGGTTAGCACGTATAATAAAGCTAATGTAGACAAGACCATTCTGTCTGAAGAAACTAGGATAAACAAGTGTACACGGGGGTGCTGGAGCCTATCCCAGCCAATCGTAGCGGTTAACTTTCTTTCTTAGCGAGTTGACTAGCATTTAACCGTCGGATTTGACCTAAAGCTAGCTTTTGGGATCTCCTAAATACAGTCATTTCAATAACGCCATGCATTTTAAGATAGGGACACACTCGGATTGGACGCTCATCTCCGTCAACCACAGCCAACGCGTTCACGTTCAACACGTTGGAAAAGGAAACGCAAGCAAGGCGCGACAGACGGCGTTTTGGCCTCGGCCATCGCCGCTTTTCTCCCGAGAGCTCCTCCCTAGCGAACGCGCGGCATTGATTGAATTAAGTTGGATGAGCGTCACGCCGCCACCGCGTCTCCGACGTTGGAGAAGCGGCGAGCGAGCGAACGAGCGAGCAAGCGTGCGACAGACAGATGCTGGAAATTAAAATAAAGGCAGCATGCATAATGGATCACCACGCAAACGCCGGGATTTTACCGCTGATTGAAAGTCAACAGTTTGGCGGAGGTGGGATCCACGCCGCTCATGTCTCCTCCGACCAAGTGACGGACGGAACAGACCCCCTCCCCCGACGACTCGGCGCTAAGCGAACATCCTCCTCCTCATCTTCGCAAGCCGCCGCGGCGTCGGCCGACAAGGACGCTAATTGGCGAGGCGAGGCGAGGCAAGGCGACTCGGCCACCTTCTCTCCGTGCATGGACGGCGCGTGCGCGTACGCCAGGGCGACACTTTTTCTGTTTTGTTTTGCGGGCTCAGCGGGAGCGAAAAAGGCGGTCGGCAGAAGCCCCTCCCCCCGGCCCCCGTTACGTCAGCGACGTTTCTCTTTGCGCGCGCCGAGGTCAGGATGCAAGATATCGCCTTCGGGCTTCCGGAATACAACAATGGAAGGGGGGGGGGGGGTTAGGGCGCGGGTTGCCTCGGACGTTGATAGACGTCCAATCGATTAGAGATGGCGGGGACGATAAACTTGTGACTTTTTGATTTGCAAATGCATAGATGAAGATGTCGTGGATGGATAGAATTCCCTGGGCGAATAAAGGGGCGACCCCCCACCCCTAGCCTCCAGTTCTGAAATGGGGGGTTCACTTGCTTGGATGGGCTCTGACCTGGGGCTCATTCACTCTTCCGCCATTCATTCTCAAAAGAGTCAGGTGAAACAAGAGCTCAGGTAAAGACGATACCGACACAAAAGCCGCAACACACACACGAATAAAGGTGAGCAATTGGGCTTCACACTACTGGACGCCTCATTAATATTTCATCAAAAGAATCCCCCCACCCTTTGTACAAGTGCGTGGGACTGGAAAAGCACCAAAAGTACGCATATTTGATGTTATTGTATAGAATAGATAAGCCATATTACTTGTTGTATAACAAGTGGCGGATGCTCAACAATATGGCAAGTCTGCCCTCCTGTGGTCAAATACTGTCTTTGCACCCAATAATAAACGACCCAAATGATATTCTATTTTATTCGCGTAACAAGTCATTGATAGCAGCGCGTGAGACTGTTTGGAATCTATTTGAACTTTTAAGAGGCTGGCAGTGAATTATTGCTGATATAAAATATATATATAAAGACTCAAGAGCGTTATTGGACGCAGCGACAGTGTATTTATAATATCAAAATGCGAGGCACATATGTGGACGGACGCCAGGTCTTTCTGGAAAGTATTACTTTTTTTAATGAATAAAGATTATCCCTTGACCCAATAAAAGGCTTCACACGGGTCAACGGCTAACTTTTTTTTTTCTTCCTCCGCAGATGGCGCCGAGGAAAGAAAAAAAAAAGAGACATTTCCCAGTACGGGCAAAGTGAAGCGTTGACCTCGAGCTGCAAACATTCTGCACGCCAGGCGTCGGCTTCGGCTTTAATTGAAGGGAGCCGCCGTATCTTGGTCGAAAAAGCGACCCGCCCGGCTCCAATCGACTAGAATGGGAAATGTTTTTCCAGCCTTCTCAGAGTGCTTTTTAATAAGTCGGTATGCCCTAAATGGAAGCAGATGTTCCCGCTGACGAGTAAAAGTTGACATAACGCTCCTATCAAACTCTTTTGCCTTTTTTCCCCTCATCATTCCAGTCTATTTTTGGGGGGGGGGGACAGACAGATGAAGGCGATTGGCTGGTTGCTCCGTCGTGTCGAGCTATGCGGACGCATACGGGAGTGATTAGGCACCCCCGACAAAGCGGCTAAGCGCCATTTAAGTCGTTCCAGATGGAAATGTGCAAAATACTACGCACAAACTTGCATTATTTGATATTTTTTAACCGGTCCTTAGAATTTTCACTTGTACAGACGCTCCCCTACTTACGAACGAGTTCGGTTCCGAGCGATTGTTCATAAGTTGAATTTGTTTGTAAGTTGATTCAGTGCTATATTTTGTATTATAATTTATGTTTAAGGCCTATATAAGTATATTGAAGGTTGATATAAGTGCATTTGTATGTTTAAGGCTTGTATAAGTAACACGCATTGTTTTGTACTAAAAAAAACATTTAATAAAATGGAGAGAATATGTACAGTACTGTATAGAGAGAGAGAGAGAGAGAGATTTATGTATTCGAAACTGGCCAAAAGAAGCGATCTAATGACGATTACAGTTTTCTTTTTTTCATCATAAATGATGCGGTAGCACTGTATGGCATCATTCAATTGATTTGCAAACTTTGTGCAAGGTTCAATATTTGGGTCCTGCTGCTCCATCTTTCTGTTTATAAATGGTACTGACGGTCGAACAAGTTGTATCCCCGTGAAACGCTCACCACTCTCACGCGCACCAAGCTTCATTATTATTGCCACTGGTTTCAAATGAAATGGCTTGCCTCTTCCTTGCACCTCCCTCACTAGAAGCCTTTCGCTTTTCACCAACCATATTGAATAATGGCTGCACGAGATATTTCATGATAAAAATGAAAAAGGTTCTTTGCGCACTGGAGATACGTCACGCACTTCCGCAACTTCCGCACTGCAACGAACTGGGCAGAGGAAGGTGGATGCTGGGTGAGCTGAGCGCTCACAGCGCCAGACGTCGCTATTAGCGGCGGAAAGAAGCACTACTTGGAAAAAGGCGCGCAATACAAAATCCAACTTACGAACATTTTTCGACATAAACGCAATTTGCAGACATGTTCGTATGTACCGTTGTTCGTAAGTCGTATGTTCGTAAGTAGGGGAGCGTCTGTATTGTATGTCAGAAAGTAACGCGACGGCGCCATCTTCTGGCATCTAAGTGTCAAGGAAATGTGTAGAAGCTTCATTTAATCCGAAAATAACGGTCTGGTATTATATAGATTTTTTTACTGTGTAGTTAGGGGCTTTATTTAGTCAGAAAGTAATCAAGTAAATGTGTGATAGTGATGCAGGGAACTCCATTTAGTCTGAAGAAAACGATCTATCCTCAAAGTAGTGCTTTGTTGGCACACTCGAGTCAAGAAACGGCGTTAAAGCGAAGGACGTGCCCGTGTTTGACCTCAAAATAAGAACGTCAGCTAGGGTCATGCTAAGCTAAGCTACGAGGGGAAAAGCAAGAGTGGCTGCATGTCTGCCTTTTCCACACCGCGGCCGAGGGAGGAGGAGGAGGAGGAGGAGGAGGAGGAGGAGGAGGAGGAGGAGGAGGAGGAGGAGGAGGAGGAGGAGGAGGAGGAGGAGGACACGGTCGCTGGCGTTCAAGCGGTTGATTGATAACCCACGAGGCAAGGAGAGGTCTTCCGGGAAAGTTGCCCGGTCGGTCACGTGACTTACTCAAGCCATCGTAAAGAGGAGAGGAGAGAGGATGTGGACGTACGTTATTAACGTTAACGGCTCTCGGTCAATTTGCATTTGCCTCGTTAGGGGTTCACGGAATAAGCAGGACACGCGGAGCAACAATTATTCCAACGCAAAGCAGCTTTCCTCTAAAATAGCATTAATAAACGGACCAAATTTGCCATTCCTAAGCGTCCATCCACACTCTGACGAAAGCGGAAGTCACCCGCCGAAACATGTCAGGTAACAAAATGAGCTAAAAACACCATTGTCTG
Source organism: Stigmatopora argus (assembly GCF_051989625.1). NCBI lineage: Eukaryota > Metazoa > Chordata > Actinopteri > Syngnathiformes > Syngnathidae > Stigmatopora > Stigmatopora argus. Next base: position 404,422 of record NC_135402.1, read on the forward strand.
TTATAAACAAACGAGTCAAAACATAGATCATCCCAAAAGGCAGGCCGAAACTCAAGATCGCCCTAACAAAACCCTGTGAGCTTTCATTGGAAACAATCTTAAATCCAAAAGAGCCGTGCAACCCTGACGGCGTCCATGTTGGATCAGGGCTCGGGAAGCTTTTTGACAGAGAGAGCCAGAAACAATTCCTATTATCAAATGGTATTCCTTCAGAGCCATACTCATAATTGAAACGACATGAAAATGTGTCATCCATAGAGCCACATAGGGCTCGGGAGCCGTGGGTTCCCTACGCCTGTCTTAGATGAAGCCATCTTGCGGCATTCCCTGGCAAACGCAAGCCCCCTCGATGACTACCCGCAATTTGGATTCCCAAGCTTCCCCCAAAAAGAACCAACCCATGGGCAGCCGCCCTCAAGTCGCTGGAGGTCTCGCTCCTGATTGGACGAAATGAAAAAAGCGTTACTCGCCTAGTCAGGTGTGCGGCGGTCGGTCACGGTTTGGCGGACAAACGTCAGCAAGTTTGGATTTGTTTTCGGAATCCCATCGCCAGCCCACGCTACTTTGTCGGGAATATACGGTGGGGGGGCGGCACGGGGGGGACACGGACGGACGGACGGACGGACGGACGGCGTGGACGTACCTGGTGATCTCGAAGCTGCAGCCCTTGCGAAGGAGCAACGCTCTCTTCCGCATGATGCCTTTGTCTCTGCCCAGGTCCACATTTTTGTCCGAATTCATGAGCCCGCCGCACTGGTCCAAGCGCTTTCCACCACCTTCCAAAAAAAGCAGCAACCAAAAAAAAAAATCCTTTCCGGGCGAAAGCGATCCTGCAGACTGCTTTCCACCTCCGCTGCCGCCGCCGCCGCTGCCGCCGCCCCCACCCTCCTCCTTTTTTCTCCTCCTGCGCTTTCTCAGACGGGACCAAAAGGTTCGGCGAGGGAACGGACGCACCGTCGCCGGCCGGGCGGCGCTTCCATGCGGCCTCGGGGAAGGGGGGAGCGCGAGCGTTGGACGACCATGGGCTGGGGGCGGGGGGGAAGCGGGAGGCTTGATCGGGGCCGGGGTGGGGGGACCTCTTCGGCCGGCCGAGTCCTTGTGGTCGTGGCTCGAGTTACTCCCGGGTTGTCTGGCCGGTTACTCCTCGCGACTACGCTGCCGCCGTACGCAGTGACGGAGACGCCAGGACGGCGAGAAAAAGGGAGAGTGAGAAAGGGGGGGGGATCCTGGGGGAGAGAGAAAGAGAGAGAGAGAGAGAGAGAGAATCTCATTAGCTTGATGTTGAATCCATTTCAACTGGCAATGATCAGCCATCAACAGCAGTAGAATTGACCCATTGATCAAAATATGGATCCGCCTAAACCCACTTTAAGCCATTTGAGATTTTTGCTAACGTTTTCAGAACCTTGGCACAAGATGGAAAAACTCACAAGTAAGAAAAGAATTCCTCAAACGGGTTCATGCTACCACTCTCCCTTTATTTTTCCTTTTCAACTCAACTAAGTCTCAGCAACCTTAATGACTGAAACTGCACCCTTCATAGAGCAAGAAAAAAAAACGGAAACATTCCGTACCGCGTACCCTCACGAGCCTTGTAGGGGCGCTGGAGCATATCCCAGTCAACAATGGCGTGGACACCGTGAATGGCTTGGCAGCCAATGGCAGGCCACAAATGACCATTCACTCATCGCTGGGGCCAATTTTGAGTGATCAACCCGCTAGCCTAGCGTGCATGTATTTTAGGATGTGGGATGAAACCGGAGTACCCAGAGAAAAGCCACAAAAACCCCACCCAATGAACCATCCATCTCAGAAGCGTGAGGCAGATGTGCGACCACTCTTTTTTTGCAGTTTTTCCCATGGCAAGCCATCCCATCCCACCCACTGGGCGCACTTCCATGTTTATCACGGTGGTGTTTTGAAAAGGAATTCTGCAAGCGTGACTCACTCCAAAACCAAACGAGCGTTCATCTCCACTGTTGACTTAAACGCCATCACTTCAGGCCTCGCCCTATTCTCGTTCCTTATTGGCTCCATTGAAAAAAGGAAAAAAGTCCAATCTATTTGAACCGGGAAGGTTGAGCGCTACATTTTTAGCTTTAGCCCATTTTAAAGTGTGGCGACTCATACCTTAGTGAGAAAAATAATCGGATCTACTTTACGGCCGTCGCTCGTTGCCACAAAAGGTTCGAAGGAGCCACGGACTCGGATTTAACCAAGGCGCGCTCGTTCCCTTTTTCTATCAGATAGCTCCTATGCTAGCACGCCGCTAGCCAGGTTCATTAGGCATTTTACGAGCAAAGACGGCTCCGTCGGATGCTCGTTGCCGTGACAGAACAATCGATGCTCGCCCCGAGTGCTCAGTGGGATTTCCTAAACAAATGCAGCTGCTACGCTAGCACACCGTTAGCTCATTTGTCGTTGCCATTTTACAGCCGATGCTTGTCGCCAGTGCAGGAGAAAAACTTCAAACTAGCTTCGTGTGTCTAGATTAGTGAAGAAAATATGTTGCAGGCATGACGCAAAACACACCTAAGAAATGGCTCAGCAAATTTCATCTGGCCTTCGTGTTTGTTTACTTGGCCGTTGATTGGAGCTCATTTGGTGTAAACCAATTAAGCAGCCTGGCAGGATGCTTCTGCCTCCGCTAATTCAGGGCTAATCCAACAAAGAAAGGCCACCCACCCTCGTGCGTGAGCATTTGTGGCATGAAAAAAGATGGCAGTGCGTGAAAAATGCCAGTCAAGGGAGAAACGCACAGCCAATGGGAGCTTTTTGATCTTGCCAAGGACAAGGTCGCAATGGCGACGAATGAATGGCAGAGCTCCACTTACCCATTTTTTTTTAATTATTACTGCAAGAGACCCTGTCTGTCACATCAACAAAGCAGGATGTCATTTAACTCACTGGTTGCCGTTGGCAGCGTTCGCCGTCAACTCTCGGACAGATATCAATCGCTCAACAAGCAAAAATTGGACACATTTTTGCAAAGAGTAAGGAGGGACTAAAGTGCTGATGATTTATCCCAATGTTCATTTGGACATTTCTTTTTTTCAAAGAATGCAAGATATTAAATCTCATTCTACTTGTATAATGACAATAAAAGCATTCAATATTTTTGTACATGTGAAAGATGGGGTCGAGTACTCAAAAAGCCTGACATACATGTTTTCATCATCATCATCATCAAAATCAACAACAACATTTCATCATGTAAAATGGTATTGTATGCGTTTCTGGTAACAACACTCAAATTTGGAATAATAAACCAGACGTGTACGTCATAACGACATCATGTGTTATCATCGGTTGACTATTATTTGACACTACGATTGTCCTACTGCCCACAGTTGGCTAGGATAGCCTCCAGCACCCCCGCCACCCTCGTCAGGATAAGCGGCACGGAAAATATGCATTATTGAGTCAATAAAGTGAGAAAAAAGATGAAACTCACCATGAACGACTGTCTCCCGAAGCACTTCAGGGCCCGTCAATCCACGTCAGAGTGCCACATTTTGTCTTAAAATGACGTTTCGCTTGAAGACGTGGATTTTTTTTTACATCCGTTCCTTTGCCAGGTCGTGCCCGAAAATGGTGAACTTGGGCCGGCCGTTAGTGAAAGGCCAAGAGCCCAAAGCATCGAAGGAGGGATGTTCTTACGGTGCTCGAAAACGTTCACATTTGTTGTTCCATTCCAGACGTCCATTAACAGTTTAGCTGGCTATTGCTACTCATCAAAGTATTTGGCTAATTTGGTTACGTTTGGCCAGGCATTTCGATTATCCTTGTGCTGGGTGCTTGGGGCCGCATAGCTAGCGAGCTATGTACAGTACACGTCTCGGTTGGCCATGGTCGCTGGCTGTCATGAGGGGGAAAGCATTCGCTGTTTTTCATCTTAGCACCCTCAACAATCACAATAAAGGTGGCCAGGCGGCTTTGTGGCCATCACGCCGCCTCAATGTGCTTCATTTGGGCTGTTAAACCCGCAAATGAAGTTCAAGTGGGCCCGGAGGACACTTTTTTTGCTGAAGATGGTGGCCATGGGAGCGCGCCCTGAGTTCAATTCAATTGCAAACTACGGGTTGGGGGAAGGGACAAAACACAAAGGATTGGCCTTAATCACGTTAAACATTAAACAAAACAAAACAAACGTCTTCCAAGTCTTCCTGAGCGTCGCAGGTCAATTCCGCCTCACGATGAAGTTGAGAAGTGTATTTCAAGCCAAATACCATGTGAAGCGCGCCCTCTAGTGTTTGGGGGTGTCAACAATGGAAGAACAAAAAAAGAAAGCCACAGGGAAATGCTGTTTATTCATTTGATGTATTATTATTGCTATAAATTCCAATGGAGCCAAGTCAGATCTTCCATCTGTACAACTTGAATTCATCACAGCGACTTTGGCTGCAACTTTTGTTTTCCTTTTCCCATCTATTAAGTCTGATCATTGTTTTTTTTTTTCTCTCTCTCTCTCTCTGTCTCCTTCATTCAACTTGCTCAGTCCTTCTGTCCATCATTCAAGCATTCAGACATCCTTGCTCCGTTTTGGGTGAAAATGTGGAGGATTACTTGCATATTAAAGGTGAAAATTGCCAATTTCGAGACAATACGATATGGAGCTTTTGAAAAATGATACGATTTTGGCCACTATTACAAAGTCTTCCATCAAGTGGAAATATCAGAACTCCCTGTCCAGTCACTCGCTGATTTGGTCATGGAAAGGAAATGCTAGTACGTAAATCCTAAAAAGTATATTTAAAGGTGATTTTTGGGGGGGTTATAAAAATACTATAGCAGTCTGTGAGCTAATATTTTGTACAAAAGATGGACGGATCTTGGGCTTGGGACGGGAGGAAGGCATAAAAGGGGCGCTCTTAACCCCGTCGAGGGACGGCGTGCTCTTCCTGACAGTTTTCCAAAAGCTCGTCCTCGGAGAAGCTGATGTGAAGGCGAGTATCGTCGGCGGGCGGCGACGCCGGGCTCCCCCGCTGCCCGTCGCGGAGGGGGGCGCTCAAAGTCCCGCTCCGGGCGGCGCCGTCGCCTTCGTCGTCGTCCCGCGGCGGCGACAGCAGCGACTTGACGCCGGAATCGTCGCTGGCCGAGCGGGAGCTGCTAAGCGATAGGGAACTGGGCGTGGCGTCGGCGAAGGAGAAGCCGTCGGTGGGCGTGGCTTCGGCGAAGGAGAAGCCGTCAGTGGGCGTGGCGTCGGTGAAGGAGAAGCCGTCGGTGGGCGTGGCGTCGGCGAAGGGGAAGCCGTTGCCAGGCGCGGCGTTGGCGAAGGAGAAGGAGAAGCCGCCGGCGGGCGGGCTGGAGCCCGGGACGGAACCTGGGGACGACGTGTGAACGACTCGCTTCCGATTGGAGGAGGGAGGAGGCGGGTCCAACTTGGGCACGGCGGCTTGATACGTGGCGAAGCCAGGTGGGCTGCAAAACATGACATATTTGGTCTGATTTTGCCGCATCAATATTTTTTGATGGTCGTGCTAATCCCCGGTTGGGTACTCCGCTTTTCTCCCACGACCCCAAAATCCCACATGCTAGGCTAATGAGCACTGTAAATTGCCCCTAGCTAGGAGTGAGTGAGTGATTGGTTGTTTTGTCTCCTTGTGGCCTTCCGTTGCCTAGCAACCCATTCAGGCCTACAGTTGGCTGGGATCGGCCGCCCCGCCCCGTGAGGAGAAACGCTACGGAAAATGAATGAATGGATGGATGACTTCAAAGAGGTCCAAAATACCACTCCAAGGCTTTGAATGTGCTCTCTCCCAGTCGCCAGTACTTTGTAGCTAGCTAGTCTTGCCAGTGAGGCGACATGCTAACGAGTTATTTTGTTTTGTTTTTTTGTTTGAATACATGAGAAGCTGATAGCGATGGTGATACTCACATAAAAGAGAAGTAGAGGATGCAGAAAGGAGGAGGAGGAGGAGGAAGAGGAGGACAGGAAAAGGAGCAATGCTCTCCAGAATGATGAAGCAAATGGGGGAGGAGGGGAGGATTGTCAGGGAGGGCAGGGAGTTCATTGGAGGGATTTTTTTTTGAAAATGGCTTTAGAGGAGAAAGAGGACCAGCAGGACGGGATCTTTACACCTGACAAGAAGAGGCTAAAGTTTATTATGATTCATTTGAAAAAGACTCCAAGAAGAGCTTTGCACCAGGCTTTCAATACAAATGTTCACGTAATATAGAAGTCAAAGAGCGCTTTCGCTCGATTGAAATTTTTGCCGGGCTAGTCGTGCGGGAATGTTTTCCCTCTTTGGTGCTTTTAGGGGAGTAAAAGCTCATTAAAAAGTCATGAGCTACTTTAGGTGGGTGTTGCGCCACACAAAACATCCCAAATGCAGGTCGACGGGGCACTTTATGAACATGACCATATGTCAGATGAAGGCTTTTTTTTAAGTCACGTCTGCCCTTTTTTCTTGTTAGATTTCATTTCCAAATGCGACAAGTCGTTATTTGGTGACATTTCTTCCTTTTCCTTAGCGCTTATCCTCATGCGTGAACAAAGGCCACTTGACGATGTTCATTTGGATAATAAAGAGCAAATATCCCACATTTGACAGCTTTAAGTATCCGGGCTAAATCGGGGTCTTACTTTTTCTGGATGCAGGACACGGTCCCCGGCGCCAGCGCGGGGTCTCCGCCGCAGAAGGAGGCCGGGCGGCCGTCTTCCTGGCCCGGCGGGACGTCGGCGTCCCAGTGGGCCGCGTCCTGGGGCCACGGCGCCAGAGCCGAGCTGGCCAGCTCGTTCAGGTCCAGCGACAGGGACGTCCGCGTGGCCCACGTGGGAAGCGCTGAAAAAGGCAAAGGTTTAAAGAAAAGTCATTAAAAATGAAAAAGCCAGCAGCACATTCTAGGACAGAATGGGGTGCCAGACTCACCGTCCAGGTCGAGGAGAGGCTCCGCCCCTGGGCCGGCCCCGCCCTCCTCCAGCCGCTGGAGCCGGCGGACCAGCAGGGCCAGGTGCTGCAGCAGGTCGCGGTTCTGCAGAAGCAGCTGGTGCGAGCGCGCCTGCGCCTCCAGGCGGGCGGCGTTCTCCGCCGCCACTTGATCCTTCAGGAGGTGCACCTGCAAACCAGTGAACATTAAACAAATTAAAAAAGCTTTTATGATCTCCCCCCGCTCCGATTGGCATCATTTTCATTAAACGACTGACTGGCATCGTGTTCATTTGATCCCGACTGACAATTTCAGCACGGTAAAGTCAGTCGTTGATGTAAATGGATATTTTTTTTGCAAAGGTGTCCTGGTGAAAATGTCAACATTGGATAAAGCGTGTAAAAAGGGCGGACCTGAGCCACGGCCACCTGCGTGTGATCCTGCTGCTGCCGCAGAAGAAGCTGCAGATGGTGGCGCGCCAGAGCCGCGCCCCGCGACGTCACCCTCGGCGAGGAGCGTCCGCAAACGCCGTCCTGAGCAAACAAAGGAGCGTGTTTGTCCTTTTTTTGTTAAAATGGAAATCCTACGAGAACAACCGAGGACAAACTAATCTCACGAAAAAGGCTCAAACGTTTGCAAGTGCACCGGTCTGCCTCTAGAGGGCACTTTCAGGCAAATGAAGATTTGCTTTCTGTTCCGCATTCACCCGGACACAAACACACACACAAAAAATTCTAAATGTTCCTAACCGAGTTAAGCGAGCGTGTGGCTGACATATAAATTAGGAAACTTTTCCCCCCTCCCTTATTGATTTTATCTTGCATTTTTAACATCAACCTGCACAAGGGACTAAAGATGGAAATGAGCCTTCAGGCTAGAAACCTCCACATTTCTCAATCCATCCAGCAACAACCGAGCTGACTGACAAACTTGAAGGAGCAGGGGTTGGGCTGCAAGAAGCACCTGACAGCAATCCACTGATTGCACTTGTAACATACCAGAGTTGCAGAAAGCTTTCCTCTTTAGAGTTTGAAAGCAAAAGCCCCACCCAATGTGGCCCTTTCTGGAATAGTTTGGGGACCACCGGTTCCTTCACATGCATTGTCTGTCCCTTTATGAGATAAATCCAACCCAAAGTGTTTAACATAAATATAGATTAGAACTTTCTTTCATCCCATATTCAGGAAATTTCCTGGGTTGCCGTAGCAAGACAGTAGCAAGCACATACACAGAAGACATTGTGGTTCTAGGTCACACAAAAAAACTGAAAAATAGAGTCGGAGGGCGAGAGACTGACCGACTTGACGACGCTAAGCTCGGCCAGACCGTGGAGAATTTCGGCCAGCGTCTTTTGGCAGAGCGTGGAGTCCCGCTCTCGCTCCTCTTCCTCCTCCTCGCGTTCTCCTCCTCCTCCTCCAGCGTCCTCGTCCCCTGCGAGAAAGAGTCGACGTGAGCCACGGCTCAAAATCAAGGCGCCGATGGAAATTATTATTTTTTTGAACAGTTGGCGGACGTCGGGCCTCACCGTCACCCGCCGCCGTGGCCGACTCCTCGCTGTCGGCGTCCCGCTCGGCGTGTTGCAGACTCAGCTTGTGGCAAACCTCGAAAGCCTGACCCACCGTGCGCACGATGCGGACCGCCTGCGTCTGAACCAGACATTTTATCACGCCGACCGTTCCAAAGCCAAACCGTGGTGGCTTCTAAGCTAGGGCGAGCTTAAAGACGTGGCATCGGCGTGTCGAAATGTCACCTTCTTCTTGGATTTGAAGACGTTGCAGCGGAACGAATTGCCGCAGCCGTCTCGAGCGATGTAGCTGAAGATCTTCAAGTCTTGGGAATCGTGCGACACGTAGAAAATCCTGGCGGGGGAAAAAAATAAGGCAAATGCAGCACTAAGAAAACAAAGGTTTCAGGACTAAAATCCATCCTAAAAATGGACCTTTGAAAAGGAAACTAAATGTGGAGAGAAAAGGCCGTTGAACCTGTAAATGGGGTCGTGCATGATGAGCATCTTGCTCTCGTCCCATGTCCACTCTTTCCTCTGCGGGAGGGACAAAGGGACACGAGCGTCGGCCGGGATTCTGCGTCCGAGTCCGGCGCCGAAAGGAAACTCACCTTCTGCTTCTTCCTCAGCAGCACCTTGACGCCGTCCACCGACACCACCACGTTGACCTTCTTCTTCTTGATGTTCTTGGCCTTGAACTCGTACTGGTGGAGAGAGAGAGAAAGAGAGAGAGGGACACAAATACTTCAATGAAAACCAGCTTGAGCCATGCTTTTAGCCCCCCCCCCCGCCGACCCTTGTGAGGATAAAGGCTATGAAAAAAATATGAGCCAGCAAAAGAGTTTTCGGCTATATTTGCATACAATTTGAATGGTGTTCACATTTGAACATTTTCTTCTCATTTTTTTACTGGCTCCAAACAACTTCCCCACGTATGAAATTTTAATGTTTGCTGTCTTTCCCCCCCTCCCCCGCTCGGCCGGTGCGTTAAAATATTTAAGCTTTCGACGCATCAACGTCAGAGTTGCCGCAACAAACAATGACAAGCTCGACACGGGTGCCTCTTTGGCGTCGGGGGTAAAGAAAGGATGGCTAATTCCGTCTCATAATTAATGATTTGACGACTGCCACCAATTGCACAGGAACACTGTTTGTTGCCAATAGAAAATTGTTGGAGGGAAAAAATCATTGGGTTCAAATGGCCAATCAGGACGTTAGCAATATTCACGGGTACCCCGGATGATTTTTTTTTTCCGGCGTTAGCTAGGCTAACGTGAATAAAATGGGATTTGTTGTAAAAGTGTGAAAAGGCCACGAGTATGGCGGCCCACAAAATTCCGTCTGTCCGTCCGTCCGTCCCTTGGCATTCCTGAAACCTAGCAACCCATTCCTTGCCATTCTTGGGATTTGACTGAATTTCCCAAAAGGGATGACGTGACATGGAGACAGACATTCTGCGAGCAGAAAGTCCACATTGTCCCGAAGCATTGCTCGCGCGTACAAATGGGATGCCTTTAAATTCCCAAATGAGTGCGACGGACGCGTTTTGTCGCTAGCTGGTGGCGAGCGTTCATTCCCGGCCACTCAATTCTGCGCTTTACGGCCACATAAAATGTTTGCCATGCTGAGGTGGCTCCTTTGTTTTTGTCCCCGCCCCCCCTGGGACCCCACTCCAAGGTTTCTTTTATCAAGGCCCCGCCCCCCTCGGCGGGACGCCCTGTCCTTTTACAGCTCCCGTCAAAGACTCACTGAGGCATGGAGCTTTTCTGCGTGCAAAAAGTCCCGTGTGGGACCACTCGGCCCGACATGTACTTTACCCAGAAGAAGGGCTACTTTTCTGGCCCTCTTTCACTGCCATTGACGGTCCAACATGTCCCAATGAATCAAGTGAGAAAGGATGGCCGTGTAAGCTACCCACTTTTTTACGTGCTTGAATAGTTTGAAGGCGACAGGTTTTTTGTCCTGTTTTAAGATGAGCCAGATTTGTATTTTCTAACAAGCTTTGACAAAATCCAAAAGATTCTACCACTGAAATGACGAGTTGACATTTCTGTCCAAATCAGCAGACTCACAGTAAGTGGAAATGGACAGAGTGCAACTAAAAAGCTGAGCTTTTTTTTTTTTTTTTTTGACATCTCCTAGGAACAGAAATTTCTGGCAAGTGATGCCTTTTTCCAACACGTGACAAGCGTGTCTCGTGTGGGGGGATGTTTAACGCTTTCAGGGCCAGCCATTTCCCAAAATAACAGTTCTCTGTAACCCGTGACCACGTAAGACCGATAAAGTTTTGGGGTGTCGAGCGATTGGCATACCAGCAGGCATTTTAAATGATAAGGGGACACCTTACTTGGTCATCTTTGGGACTTGACGTCAACATTTTTTCCCAAAGTCACATGGACGATTCCCTGGCCAACCCCTGGACACAATCCCGTTTTTAACATCCTACTTTTATTTGACCCGTTTGAAACTCTGCCTTTTGAAAAGGAGTCTTTTGTCGCGTCGGCTCATGGCTCATGGCTAATGGGGGTAGCGCACGGCGACTTTTAAAAGCACGCCCAAGGCCACCGATTCGGTTTTTCCCAAAGCATTTACATCTAATAGAAAAGTAGGCAAAAATATCCAGAGGTACAACGTGGATTTTCCCTCCACATAGCCCAGGTTGGATTATTTTCACCATTTTTTGATGGGATAACAAGCCCGGAGCTGCAATTAGAGGCGGAAAAACATCCCAGCCACACACGTCAAGTCCCGCCAAAGCATTTAGCGTGTCGGGAGGACGGCTTCTTCTGTGAGGGCGAGACAAAGGGGGTGCTTAATAACACTTGAAGCCGATCCCCTACACATATAGGTCAGCCCATCTGCCAGTAAAAGCCACCAGCGGTGAAAACAATGAGGAGCATTATGGAAAGCCACCAAGCAAAAACCCATCGCAGTGCACCACGTTCAAGTCGATCCTCCCCCATCCTGCTTGTTTTGTATCATGAGGTGTCTTGTTGAGGGGATTAACAAAGACGGTGAGGTCGCCGTCCTACATTTTGTCAATGACACCCCCGTCCGTCTAATCAAACCATTAAGCGCTTCAGTCTAGTCAGGTACTTTTAACCAATATGTCATGCATTGTGGGACTCCAATGGAAAAATGCCGCTATATTCCTGGTTAGCGCCTCCCAATATTGCCCCGCAAGTAACTTGCTATGGACAAAAATGGAGGTTGGAGTTCTCATGTCTTTTCAAGTAAGGCTTCTCTCTATGTTATAGCAAATTGACTCAGGAAAGATAGAAAGTTTATGTTGCCATGTGAGATTCACAAATTGAATTTCTAAAATGGCTAAATGGATGCAAAAAAAATGGACGGACTTCTCATGTCTTTACAAACATGCTTTCTTGGGACTTTTTGAGCGTTGCCCGTGGTTAACATTCCTGAAAAAAAATGTCTTGTTTGGAAGGAAGTGGCTTTTCGGCTTGGGAATTTTTGAAACATTCCAGAAGTGACGCAAAAATGGACCGCCTGCGGTTTAGGCCGTCTCATGACGTAAGCGAAACAGCCTATCGGAGCGGCGAGCGCGCACGCATCGGCGCCATCGAGGACAATAGGTGTCCGATCCACGAGAATGATCGTGGCGCAACTGCCGTCACGGTTCAGGACGTCGGTCTCCGTCCATGTCGGCGAAGCGCTTTGACGTGCGTCAATGGAGTCCCCGCTGTTTTCAAGGCACTTGGACAGCGTGGCCAAAACCACGCCCCCTGCCGCCCCCTCCCCGCGTGCGCACTCAACAAAAGGTGATCCAGGCGGCGCAAAGTGAAATTCCCCCCGGAGATGCCAAAGAGACTAAAAAAAAGAAAAGTCCCATTAGGGGGCCGATTGAAATTCTAAAGGGGAAGTGGCCGTTTGGCCCTCAGTCTCAAATCTATTCTTGTCCCCCCGCTCCCACCCGCACCCGCACCGCCACACAGATAGGCTAAATGGAGATGTGCTATTTCGGTGGTGGCGGAGCAAAGGCAAGGCGAGGCAAGGCGAGGCAAGGCCGAGCTTTTCCACTTTTGTTCTTGCGCCCGCCCCAAACTGGAAGAAAAGTGGACACTCGCATTCAAAGGCACTACTTTCAACTCCTAAACCAAGGGGGGGAAAGCAGCAGGTGGGGGGTCCGCACATTGTATCTCGCCGTGGGAATGCCAGGTGCATGGCTACGTTGACCAATCCAAATGGAGTGATTAAGGGGGAGGAGGGAAGAGTTGGCAGCCCGAGTCTCGCTCCATGGCGTGTTTTGTAACATTGAGCGACGCCCCCCCACTGAACGATTAAATGAGAACAAGTTTCTCCCGCACCACCGTGCAAGTCTGTGTTTGTTTGTCTTTTGGACAAACTGAACGAGACGGAATATATAGCCAGTCATTCTCCAAAAATAACTTGCCGTCTTCTAAAAACGGCAAGCACTGTCAAATAAGTGCCTTGACTTGCCTTTAAAAGAAGCCTGAGAATTCCTCCCTCCCAAAAAAGCGCTCCTCATGCATGATTGAGGGGAGAAAAATGCACATTTTGGCCCGGGCGCCATTTGCCCGAAATGAAATGGGACTTTAGGCGCGGGCTCGTTCAGCCGTGCTGAAGAGCGGCCTCGCTTAGACGACGACGACGCCGACGTTCCGCGCGTCTCCGGGGTCCGCCACGACGTTGACGCTAGTATCTCGCTAAAGCGCCGCGGGCGCCGTGACCGTGTAAAAAATAAAAGCTTTAGAGAAGAGAAGAGCACTCCAAACAGTGAACAATGGCTTTTCAAGAAGCCTTGCCTGAAAAGAGAAATGAGTCCATTTGGCGCTAAGCGCCTTTTTTTAAAGGGACGAGGGGGGCAATTACACCATTTTCTGAGGCCTTTTTAATCATTGTTAATAAACAAGTGTATTATGTTAAATGAATGGAGTAGGACTTTAAAAAGTATACATTCGTTCACAGGCTCGGGGGTGCTGGAGCCTATCCCTGTCAACTATGGGCAGTAGGCGGGGGACACCCCGAATGGGTCGCCGGCCAATCGCGGGGAGCAATGAGGAAAAAACAAAGAGACAATTTAGGCCGATTCTGTGGAGTGGGGGCGTGAACTTACCCGGATCCGCCTCATGGCCGCCACGATTTCCATGCGACTGTTGGGCCGCGGGACGTCCAGACTCCCCACGTACTGCAACACACACACACACACACATGCAGCAGGTCAACATGGTATAGAGTCCCAAATGGTGGGTCGAAACCCCCGACAAAGTCTGCGTTGACAGATGGCGCCCGGCAAATGGCTTAAGCGCTCTAAATAAGTCAGTATGACAACCAATCCAATCTTAAATTGAAGGTAATTACCAAGCGTACTCTGGTCCTCTAAAAGCGGAATTGTGTTTCTGGGAAAGTTTAATCATTGATGGCACAAAACTTGGAGGATGTTTCAGTGTGCGCCATTTCGTTACCAGAATTAAAGTTTTGTCCGCTCGCTCGCTCGCTCGGCCAGATATTGATTCGTTCCTCACTGAACGCCAACTTACTTTTTAAGAAGTCCTTTGAATGATTATCATGTAAATAAGTGCAAGAACTAAGCAAGTGAGTATGAAACACAAACTCTTCCGGTCTGCTTTTAAGTTTTGGTTTGAGAAGGCTTTAAAAGGCCAACTGTTTTGATCACTAGTTTTCTTGGCACAAGTCATCCACTGGCGTTTCCAATTTAGCAAGACCAATAAATACCACAGGGCCTAGAATATGCGCATTTCCCAGACTTCACCATGCACTAAACACCGTGGCGTCTTTATTTAAACTCTCGAAATAGAAAAGACTATTAAGAGAACTTGTTCCACATGGTTGACGTATTTCTTATCTGGTTAAAGGACGAGATGATGGAGTTGTGTAAGGGAACATCTTAAAAAAGGGCCATTGGAAGTTGGTTTCTTTACCATCTGGCAATGTTGACAAGTACTTTTTCCTGGAGTCGCATCATATATTGTCAAGTAGCGCTACTCTTCTTTTCAGTCCAAATTTGCCAACTCCAGAGACCACCGTTCAATGTGAATATTCGCTTTTTTTCTAATCAAGCAAGAATCAGGACTACTTGTCTGTCACTTGGACTTGCGTCAACTTATTGTAAAGTAAAAGTGCATTTTTGGGCGCAATTTGGCTTACCTTGGCTGGGAAGGAGATGCCGTGCCGGTACGCCTCGTCGTTGTGAAGCGGTAGCCTGGCGTCGCCCACGTCGTCCACCAGGTTGTAGCGGTTCCTCCTGGTGGGCATGGCGGAGAACTCACGAGCGGCGGCGGCGGGCTCCCCCTCGGGCTCCGGCTCGGGCTCCGGCTCGGGCTCCGGCTCGGGCTCCGGCTCGGGGCTCCGGCTACCGGTTCCAGCTCAGGTTCCGGCTCGATCTCCGGATCCCTGTTCGCCTTCCTCACCGCCGCTGCGCATTGTTGTCTCGAGATAAGGCGAAGCGTCACTGCGGTGCTCGTAAATTAAGCGTCTCTTGTTGTTGTGGTGCTGCTAGTGGTGCTGGCTCCTGCGCTGCGGGGGGTAGGTAGGGTGGGGTGGGTTGGGTTGGGATGGGGTGGGGTGGTCTGCGGTGCGGTGGGCTAGCCTGGGCTAGGCTAGCTAGCAAAGGCTAAGCTAGGCTAAAGACTGGATTCACTTGTCTTCCTCCCAGTATACAAAGTCAACATTCAACAGGGAAAACTTCCAGCAAACGTGACAAGTGAGAAGTCGCCCCGCCTGGAAAGCCAACGAGGAGACGCCTTGGTGGAAAGCACCTGACCGCTGGTTTTGCTGCCATTCGCGGCGGGAGACGTCGAATCCATTGGAAGTTAGCGGTCCTGAAAGATGCTCGTTCGTCGCCATCGCAACGGCCAGCCATGGTCGTCGGTGGCAGCCAAACAGCTAAAAAAAAAGAAAGTAGTATTGCAAATTTGTGGGGGGAAAGCTGCAATGAATCCTAATCCCTAAATGATTCCTAGAAACATAACAACTATTGCTGTTGTCACGTGAGGAGGCAATAACAGGTGGAAACAATTACCGGGGCAAAACAGACTAAGAGTGGAAAATCAAAACAAAAACAAAACAAATCATGGCAGTCATTTGAACTCAACTCAGCATCGAATTTGGGGTCGATGTGACCATTTTAAATCAATTGAGAACATACAGCAAGAATAATCAAATTAAAATACATAATTGGCAACATTATATTCAGGCTGCATTTCGATGGTAAGCTTGTATTCATCTTAACTCAAATAGAACTCATCAAATACAATAAATATTGCATGTTAAAATGTGTGTAATATATTATTTATCTATTTGCAATAGACCAAGGGCAAAAAAATTGACTGTTTAAAAAAAATTAAGGAAAAAGATGACCTAAGTCAAAGCCACGGTTATAATACGAGGAAATGGCGCCCTCTGTTGTCCATTTGTGGAAACAGTAGTGTCAGGGACAGACCAAGATTCACCATGTTTGACTCAGCATGAGACATTCTTTTTCTGGAATTTGGCATTAGTACATTCACGTCATGTGTGAATTCAACTTTGGTTGTCATCAGTCTCCCCCAAGATCACAACACAAACCATTTTGGGAACTTGAGAAGCGTTAAAAAAAAAGATGCACGACAATCTAAAGCAGCACTGCAGTCGCAGGCTTGTTTATTTGCCCATCAAGACGAGTCATGTCACAGCACACCAGAATTCCACTTTTTGTTACGACCGTATTTGCACGTCTAGGCTGCGATGCCGTGTGTACGTGAACGCGTACCTGAGAGGGCGGAGTCGACGTTCCCTTGAGAAAACTTCGCTTTCGCTTAGGATGTAAACATTTGCTCCTAAAACGTTCATCGTTCCAGATGACCACAAAGAAAGCAACAAGGCAATAAGTAACGCACACGTACACACCAACATTTAGTTCCATCTTTACAATAATGATGATGAGAATAAAGATCAATGGTATACGTCGCAACACCAGGAAAAATAATCCTCCTTTTAGGACATTAAAGTCATAATATTACTAGCAAATCATTGTCCTATTATGAGATTAAAGTTGTTCTATTAGAATAAGAGCTTCAAAAAACAATTCCATTTTTTCCTGTTAAAAAAATAAATACATTCCAAGTTGTGGATGA
The DNA here is from genome assembly GCF_051989625.1 of Stigmatopora argus. Classification (NCBI taxonomy): domain Eukaryota; kingdom Metazoa; phylum Chordata; class Actinopteri; order Syngnathiformes; family Syngnathidae; genus Stigmatopora; species Stigmatopora argus. Next base: position 420,910 of record NC_135402.1, read on the forward strand.
GGAAAGGCAAAGGCTCAGACTTCAAGTGGAATAAATAAATAAAAATGAAGGTTAAATTATATAGTAGGCATTGTGATACAATCAATATGACGGCAAGGGTCCTGAAAGGGAACGGTCACAAAATGGACGTCCAAATTTTCCCAAATGGGGCTGCCACCATTATTCCACGGCTAATAACTCCAATTCACAACTATTTTAATAGTCCATAAATCATTTGCCGACTTATGAATGGGCCAGCCAACTTAGCCAGTAAACAGTAAATATTTCCCTTAGACTCATGCTTTTGCACTCTTAAGGAAAAACGTAAACATTAGATATTTTGTCCATGAAAATAGACTTGCGAAAGACTTTTTCCAATTCAAATGAGCAATGAGAACAAATCTGATATATGTAATAAACTAAAGAGATAATCTGCTTTTAACTTTGTTTTTAAAACAATGATACAGCAACTTCATTGCATAAAGCGCACTTGTAGCTCAAATGTTATACCCACGCTAACATCACTGATTTTGTACACCAACCAATGAGTGCAGTTAACGCACAAATAATACGAAAGGATTAGACAAACAAGGGTTTGTGGCAGCCCCATTTTACGTGCAACCCAATAAATAGACGTACAAACCATAAGAGGAAGACGTTCACACCGAATAAATACGAGCAGGAGGTCAGAAGATGGGAGAGCTGGCGAGATTTCACTCGGCGGGGACGCCCGTCCTCTCCTCGTCGCTCTGCTTGTGATGCTGCAGTCGGGCGTACGTCACCGCGTCCCCCCTGAGACACGTTAGGTGGTTAGTGTGGGGGGACGAGAGGAGCCGGTTAAGTGCCGCTTGGAGCGGAGACCGACCGTTAGGAATGTTAGGACGGCAAAACAATGACTCATTTGGAAAAGTGTCCCTGTTGTTGGGACATTTTAGTTCTTTAAGTGTCCACATCAGAAACAAGTGGTAGTGAAAAAAAATGTCAGTTATGATTCAATTTGGCAAATAAGGGCATTTAATACTTGTTAGCGGGAGGTTGAAAAAGAGTACAAATGTAATTGTCGTGTTTGACACTTAAACGGTTGAAAAAAGAAAAAGAAAATGTATCAAAAGAAAAAAAACATCTGTAAAAGTGCTCTTACTTTTTCCCCAAGGACGCCAGGCCGTAGAGGACCCCGGTGGCGAAGGCGATGGCGTTCCCGAAAAGCGTGGTGAGGGTCAAACTCAGGAAGATGGGGAAAAGGGCCATCCTGAGTCAAACACAAAAATGGATCAAATCACTGGCTGCCACGGTCCTTTCAATGCTTTGGCTTTTTTGTGGGTCAACTTAAGCGCAGAACCAACTGAAATAGAGGCGCACAAGGTTTTTGGGGGGGATCTACTGTTCGACTCACCCGCAATAGAAGAAGGCTTTCTGCCAGGGTTGGAAACGGTCGGCACGGGCCGCCACGGCGTTGGCGAATTCGATGAACTGGCAGCAGAAGGGCATCTCGCACAAGAACAACACAAAGGCGTTCAATCTGAAAACATACAATTCTTCAATTTGGAGACATGATGTGAAATCCTAGTTGCACTGAAAAAAATGTATTTATTTGGCTTTAGAAAAAAAACCTAAATGTGAGTTGGGATTGGGTTAGTTATGAGTCTAAACACCCTTGACCGTGAGCCGATTCAGCCACTTACACCATCCACACTCCAGCGGCGATGTTTAAAGGGTTCACGGTGACACAGTTCCAGACTCCCGCAATGGCGCACGCTGCAGAAACAAAAACAGGATTTATTACACCACAAGAAAATAAAATACATCAAGAAAAGAAAACCTAGTACATGGGGAAATTCCACACAGGCACATGGAGAACATGCAAACTCCACACAGGAAAGTCCCCAAAATAATAACATTTCAATTCATATAAATACTAAGTGGGCATCACATTTTGGGTCATGTGACACTCAAAATGACGGGAAATAAAGAGTTGCCATAGAAAGGGTTCAACTGTCAATTGAAGACGTGTATATTTCCAGTCTGCTCAATAATACAAAGAGTGTGACGCAGTGGTGTCAAATGTTCCTTTGTTGGACGACAAGCCGACCGATACCAGCTAGCAGTTAACAGCTAGCTCTTCCAAGCCAGGAGACAATTGACAACACATTGTACCCAAGCACGTATCGTAACACCACCAAGACAGGCTCTGGCAAACACATTCTAAACATGAAAACATCTCACATATTCCTCCCAGCACGCCAGCAATTTTGCAGAGCCACCGGTACCACCACGTCATGCCATCGTCCTCCGGCGGGGAGGCTTTGTTGGACGCTGCGGTTTCCTCGGAGCTCATCATCTTTAGCCTTTAGCTAGCAGCGAATGCTACCAAAAAACTACGCAAAACATCAACGTCGCTTATAAACCAGCATTAAAATACCACTAGAATTACGTTAGGCTTCAACGGTGAGCAAAAAAATGTTAAAATAGCGTAAAGGCAATATAAAAAAGAGGAAAATTCCTGCTTGGCTGTTTGGGAGGAGGCACTGTTTTCGTTTTTCCCCGAGTTGACACAACCGCGCTGCACCATGGGAAGACGTCGGACTCCTTCCGCAGTGGGCACGTGACTTTTTTGTTTATTACTTTTTTCTAAACATGCGACCAAAAATACAAAATATGTGATTAAAGGTACTAAATTATTTATTTTGAAGTATTTAATCCTCTCACTTTAAGTCAATTGGAGGTCTAGATGAGACCAAAGCTGAAGCATTTCCTTATTTGTGAAATTTTAAAACAAGAAAAGCTCTCAATATTGTGCTAAACACTACGTATTTAGCATCTAAGTGAGCTCAAGTTAGCCTTAGTGCTTGCATTCCTATTATCAATTTGATCCTCCTACTATTAGTGCGACTTCTTTCTCATACTAATCCTACAATTGTTTTTCTGGTACCAATAATGTCATAGTGCTAAAGTTCAGCCCCAATACCTCGTGGAACCATCACTTTTGAAAACATAATCAAAATAGCCCCATTTTATTGAGGTAAGCCATCAAAGATCCCCCCCCCATCTTAAATACACATTTAATATACAAGACACGGCCGTTATCGGCACGCGTCGGTCACTCGGACAGCAGCGTGGCGTGAAGCGGTTTCAGGCTTCTCCTGCTCGGCCGCCACCTCTCCTCCATGATGGGCGCCGCTCTCCGCTTGGGGGAGGGCGTGCAGCACAACATATCGTCCAGGGTCCGCGGCATCACCTGCCCGGCCCGTTCCAGCCGAGAAACCGTCTCCCGGGCTAGGGCCTCCTGGGCTCCGCCCTCGCTGAGCAGAAGAACCTGCTCCAACTGGGAGTCAACAGGGGTTGGGGGTCGTTGAGGACCCTGCATTGGGCAGCGGATGAAATCTGTTCCCCCCGGGTCGGACCACTTACCACCTCTTGAGAAAATTCGGGCTTCCTGACAAAAGACGGGCTCTTGGCGAGTTGGGCCGCAGAAGAGAGGAGGGCCACGGCATCTTCTATCTCCCCGGACGCGGCCAGTAATAAAACCTAATTCACATGATGTTGAAACATGTTAATGTTCTGGCTGAAAAAGAATTCTTCGTTTTAAAAAAAACATCCTATCATGTGGTGAATGTCAATGAATTTTTGTCATACATTCTTTTAAAAAATACACAAAAAATAGCTTTTTTTTTACCCCCAAATAATCCAAAAACATTAGATGTGTTGTGAATGAATTGTCCCCTTTTACTAACTCCAACAACACATATATACATATGTATAGTTAGCAGTGAATGAGTGCAGTTTGTTATTTCAACTCAGACTCACCTTCATGTTTTGACACAGTCGGCTATCTGTGATCATCACTTGTGAAAATAACAGCTGGGCCTTTTTAACATCATTCTGAGGAGAAACACAAGCCATAAACGGGGTGTCACGCCATCCTAGTTTTCAAGCGCTAGCTAACGCACACTGACCTGTCGGAGGGCTAAGGCCACGGCAAAACAATACGCCTGCCTGGGCACGAAATGCCCTTTGACGAGAGGCTCCTCGATGAGGGAAGTGCAGATTGTGTACGACTCGGTTGTGTTCTAATGGGGGGAAAAACAAAAACAAATCCAAGAAAAAACAAAAACAGCAAAATATCAATCACACCAGGAGCGCTGGTTTACCAGTTTGTAGCAGACGGCGGACGCCAGCATTAGCGTGTCTTTGTTGAACGGCACACTTTGGCTTCTCATGGAGCGCAACACCTCCAGAGCATCTGCGACGCATTTTTCCTTTTGGAAGACGGCAGTAGACCAGAAGATGCCCATTCGTCCACATACCTTGGTGACAGCCCTTCATAAACAACATGTCGATGGCGATGTTGAAGGAGGTGGCCTCGTTGAAGAAGCCTCTCATTTCCTGCACGGATTTCCAAAGGAACACAGATGAAACGTTTGAAAGGCTTCTGGGCCAGTGCTTTGGTCTCACGTGGTCTGTGACTGCGGCCACGGCCATCTGCTCCAGCCGCAACTCGTAGCAGAGCCTCATGAAGACGGGGCCAAATCTGAACTCCCCGTGCGCCACGTTGCGGTTTTCCGCGTGGTACCTACGGACCAGTGCCGGCGTGACTTGACCGCGTGGACTCGGGCACGGTAACGTACCTATAAATGGCATCTCGAGCCGTCTTCATGTCTTCTGCCGACTGACACAAGTGGAGGAGAAGCTTGAGCTCGTCTCGCAAAAGCAGGCTTTTCCGCTGTAGCTTTTGGTCGAACATCTTGATGAAATTCCCTGCCAATTCAATGACAGAAAAAACAATAACAAAAAACATACAAGTGGCCTCCTTGCAGTGGTATGCAAAACAAGTCCAATTGACTTGGGTACACTGTTTTGATTGATTTTGAGATGATTTCCTATCGAAAATGAGAACTTGAGCTTGTTACCATCTGTGCCAATGATAAGGTGAGCCACTGCCATCTTCCTTCGCTGAAAGTCTTGTAGTTTGACAACATCCTCAGACAGCAGATGTCTCTTAGCTGTAGATTTTTAGACACCAAATGATTTGTATAAAGTAGGAACGAGGTCACCTCTGCGCACCCGAGCAAAAAGATGTGTCAACAAAGTAGACGCGCATCAAGCAATGGCTGTAGCAGGCCGACAAACAAAACAAGAAACGTGTTGTTATTACCTCCTAAACGCCACCCAGACCAGGCTGGCTGCAGCAAAGCCGAAAATGCGGCATTTGGACAAGTTTCTTCACGGAGAAACGACCGGCAACATAACGACGAAAACCTTCCAAGCGCCATATTGGCGGCTAGTCGACTGAACCAACTAAAAGTAAACAAAGGGGAGCACCAATGACCATTCCAGCGCAATTACAAGCCTTTTTTTAAATCGTCATGTGGTATTAATTGTATTATAAAACACTTTAAATGCTAGGCTATGGCATATATCTGATACATGCACGAGTTAAATCTATTTCACAGGAATTTATTCAAGATATGACTTGGTACGTTCTAATACGATGACGGGCTGTGGCTGGTTTGTAGACGTCCGCCCCTTGTTTGGATACGTAAGGAACGTCGCCATATTGGTAGAGTCAGTAGGAGAGGGTAGCAATACATTTTTTGAAGGAAAGAAAATATTTATAAAAATGTAAATTAATCCTAAAAATAGAACTAATGATTTGACAGTTTCCTATGAGCCTTTAACTAACATTTTATATAGTTTCTCCTCTGCTTCCTCCCTCCTAACTACAGCAAATCAAGCAATCGATTTATTTAACAATTTCCAATGAGATAAAAACAGAAAAGCCTACATCCCATGTGCATACCTGTCAACCTCTGCCGATAACTGCCCTTATAAATGATTATTGATTCCCCTTACAAACCCCCAAAAAACCTTACAAACACCGTACGACTCGACTGACGTCCAATCCATTTGGGCTGGGAAGGACTGGCAGTGCGAGCGGGGAGGCGAGTCGCCATTTGCCAAACTGCTCATGTTCCTAATGAGGAAAAAAAATCCTCACTTACAAACACCCACGCTTTGATTTCCCACGCTGAGCCACCACATATTGGCCTATTCCATTTACCTTTAGATTTTATTCCACGGTGAACTTCTGCTATTTTTGGGAAAATGCCTGAGGGGTCCCACTGAGACAAAGCTTCCATTGATCAGATGATGTAACACACATTGAAATGAGCTCATTTGACAAAAGATGAAAGGATATGCGAGCACGCCAAACTCTTTGACTTCCTCTGCCAAATGATGAAAGTGAACACCTGTTTGGCTTTTTCTTTCATTTTTATTCTGGTGCTTTGCTTTGGAATCATTCAGCAGTGGTGGCGAACGCACGCACGGACACACACACACACGCACACGCACACACGCACACACACACACACACACAGAAAGCGCCAAGGAATATACTTTCATTTGGAGCAAATGGCGAGGGCTCAAGTACATTGTGAGACGCATACAGTATACACAAAATGGCCACTTTGGATCCATTTTTTTTGAAAGGATGGATCCAAGGCAGTCCAAGTTTTACCACGACGGCTCATTTCTCTCATCCCGTCGATAGCGTTGGACGTGACGTGTTAACATGAAGGTAGCAGGTTCTTATTTACGGTGATATATAGGATTGGCTTGAAACTTGCTGCCAAACGGTTCAGCCTTTGCGATCTTAACTTTATTTATGCCCAGCGGATGACCTGTTGTTCATGAGTGACGGCTCTATTTTCCAAATACATTCAGTAAGGCAGAGAGAGATTGTGTTTTGTTGTTGTTGTTGTTGTTGTTTTGTTTTCTTCAGGCAGAGATTGTGTTGTGTTTTTTTGTTTTGGTTTGTTTTCTTCAAGCATCCACCAAGACTAAAATGCTCCAGCGAAAGGACGAGAGGGGACGGTTGACGAGGGGCCGGTTGCGACACTCCGTCAAAGTAGGTGCGAGCCAGTTAGCATTTGGGCTACACGCTACACGCTAACGCCAGGGGGCCTCCCAAGGCTCCCAAGCCAGTCCTACATTTCGATCTTGCACGCCGGGAAGGACTCGTCCTGCATGACCACCGTGCTGCTGCTGGCCAGGACCATCACGTTGAGCTCCTGTTGCCTGTTGTGGCTCTCCTGGTACCACTCCCTCATCACGTCCGTGTCGTGGGTGGGGATCAGCGTGACCTGACGACACGACAAACCGCCACCATTACTTCCAAAACAATACAAGTCAGCTATGATATATCACTATTAGAATGTGCGCATGCGTGCGCCGTAGGCCAAAGACATGCATGGAAAACAAATGATATCAGTGCAATTATTCTTACTTTTGGACCGTTTTGGCACCGATAGAACTTTTAAGCTTAGTAGTTGCATTGCTTGAACCAGTGAATAATGCTTCTCGGGCTGGCTGTGATTAAGAAAAGAGGGAAATAAGAGGCCAATCCTACCTGCATGTTGTCTTCCCAGCAGGACTTCCCTTCCAGCAGAGCGTCCAGGACGAACCGGCTGGGCTCCTGGGACGTCCGGTCGTTGCCGCTGACCACGTAGTAGGAGGAGCGCACCCGCCGGAAGAACTCGGCGTCCACGTTCTTGGCGTTGCAGTGATTGGGGATGTAGACCAGGTCCAAGTAGACGGGAGGGCAGGGGGCGGTCGCCGGGACGCTCGCCGTGGCGCCGGCCTTCCCGGCGGCCCCCCGAGAAGCCGACGTGTTGCTGGCATTTTTGGCGTCTTTCCCTTCTCTCGCACTCTTCTTGGGAGAAGAAACGGCCTTGGACGCGGCCGTCTTCCCGGCCGTCTTCCCGGCCGGCGCGCTGACCTTTTTCTTCTTGGCCCGGTTTTCCTCGGCCTTGAGGGCTTCCGGGTCCATCATGCAGACCTCGCGGGGCCCCGCCGACGGAGGCCCGTCCCTCGGCGCCGCCGGGACGGGGTCGGCGTGCCGGTAGGTGACCGTCCGGTCGGTGGGCAGGGTCTCCGAGTCATCCTCCGAGTCGATGTTGGCGTCCGCCGTGATGGAGGGGCACTCCTCGGTCCCCGGGGGCACGTCCGAATCCGTCTGGGAGGGGGCCGATTCGCTGACGGACGTGGGCGGGGTCTCCTCGCACGGCCTGGCCGAAGAAAGCTTCCCGCCCGGAGGCGGGGGCCCTCCTCCCGCCGCCACCTCCGGGGGCTTGTCTTCCTCCGGCGCGCCACCCTCCTTCAGGAAATACTCCAGCGGGCTGGGGTTGATGAAGGACGGGGACAGTTCCGTCTTGGGGTGACGGTATTCGCACGACGTGACCAAACAGAGGTCCACGTCCGTCCTGGACACGTCCGCCGGCGCCGTCTCGGAGGAATCGGGCTCCCCGAAGCAGCAGGCCGCCAGACCAGAAGTGGGCGGCGGCGGCGACGGACGTGACGGTGGAGGGACCTCGGGGCTCTTCGGAGATGTGGCTCCACGCCTTGAATTTTCGCCAGGGAACGTGTCGCTCTCCTTTTGGGCCAAAGGGTGGCCCTCGGCCGAAAAGCATAACGACGAAGGTGACGGGGAGCCGCTTCCGGGAGACGGCTCGGCTTTCCCGTACGCCGCCGGCGGCGGCGAGACGGGGCCGAGGCGTCTCTCGCCGGGACTTTCCCACGTCGGGGACGCCTCGGGGGAACGTGGAGCCGAGAGGCTCGGCGGGGCCGCTTTCGGGCTTTGGCCGCCTTCCACGGGTGAAGTGGGGCCGACATCGTCGCTTTCTTCCGACGACGCCTGGCTGAAACGGGGACAACGGGGGGCCGGCTGAGCAAAAGGAGTGGCGACCGGGGACTCGTCGGCCCGCTCGCCCATCGGGGGCAGCTCTGTCATTTGGCACGGGGTGGTCACGGAGGGGCTGGACTGGGACGCGTCCGACGGGGTGGCGGAAGCGGCGCCGGCCCAGTCGCCGCCGTCCGCCAGGAGGGCCGGCTTCTCGGCCGGAGAGGACCGCCCCTCGGGCGGGGCCGGGGGACCGTGGTCCGTCTCCACGGGCTCGTTCTTGGCGGACGGCCGCTCCGGAGACCGCTTGCCAACGTCGGGGCGCTCGGGAGACGCCCGGCCAAAGTCCGTCCACGCGCCGGAGCGCTCCGGGGACTTTGCGTCGCGCCTCTGCGCGCCCGTCTTGGTCTTGGGCGAGCCGTCCGGGGAAATGGACATGGGGCGGGGGCAGTCCTCCTTGGACGGGGACGTGGCCTCGGCCCCCTGGACGGCCGTCGGGGTCTGGCCCATGGAGACGGACAAGGAGTCGTCCACTTCCGTGGAGTGAGGGGAGCCCACCTCGGCGTGGAGGGACGGGGAGTCGGTGGTGGTGAGCTCGGGGAAAGAACCGGTGGTGGTGGGCTCGGGCAGGGAGCTGGTGGCCGTGGACGCAGAGGCCATGTGGGAAAAGACGTCCTCCGCCGCCGCCTCTTCCGGAGGCGTGTCTGAGGCGCTCCCTTCCGAGATGGACATCTTGCTCTCCTCTTTGAAAGTCGGGACGGAGGGGGCCTCCAATTCGGGGGCCTCCGATTCGGGGGCCTCGGATTCGGGCGTCCCCGATTCGAAGATGGCGGAGGGGGCCTCCGGGGAGAAGAGGGCTCGCTCCGTGGCTTCCGGCTCCTTCTTTTTCAGGGAGTCGGGTTCGCCGGAAGGTGGGCGCGTGGGAGAGGGGGCCACCTCCGCCGTGGGGGACAACCCATCTCGGTCATCGGGCTCGGGCGTGTCCCCGTTGGACCATTCCTCTTTGTCACTGGTCACCTCCACGATCACGGGACCGCGGTCTTCCTTTTCCGACACGGGCGGCACGGCTCCGCCCTTTTCCTCCACCGGAGACTGGTAGTAGGGGGTGTGGCCAGAGGACCGGGGCGAGACGGCCCCTTCCGGCGTCCCGTCTCCGGGGCCGAGGGCGGGATCTCCCGTCGCTCCGCCGCCACCCGCTAACGTGCTGGACAGTTCCACGGGGGTGGCGAACGTGGACGGGGAGTCCAGGTTGGATTTCCGCTCGTTCGGCGGCGAATGGACCAAAGGCGAGGTCAGAGTCAGCCCCGCTGCCAAGTCGGTGGGCGGGGCTTCGGATGTCGCCACGGCATCGCCGTCGAGGGGACTTTTGGAATCTTCCGAGGATAAAGGCGGAGAAAGCCCGCGCCCGTGCTCAAGGCCGTCCACAAGGGGGAGTCGCTTCTTCTTGCATTCTTCCGATGGCGACAGAGCAAAGCCGGCAGGCTCCGGAGAAGGCGAGTGGGCCATTTCCTCGCCCGGGGAGTCCCTGGGGGTTGGCATCTTGTCGACGGGCGCGGGAACGCCGGAGAGCTCCACGGAGGAGAGCGCGAGGCCGGAGGTGAGCGCCGACTCCTCGCCGGCTTCGTCCCGGACGGACGCGGTGGGAGAGACGGTGCACGACTCTTTGTGGGACCGGGGTGCCGTGGCTTCCTCTGTCTCTGTGGCGCACTCTCCGTCCGCCGGATCTTCAGGTCCGATCGCCACTCTCCGCGGCTCGTCCACCTCCTCGGTTTCCGCTTTCTCTTGGAAATCCACGCCGTCGGACACCTCCTCCTCCGCCTCCTCCGCCTCCTCCGCCGCCTCCACCGGCACCACCGGGGCGCTTTCGTCTTCAAACTTGGGATGCTCTTCCGGAGCGGCTCCGCTCTCGACGACGACTTCCCGGGTGGGTTCCGGCGACTGGGCGGGGCTCCTCCCGGGGCCCTGGGAATGGGCTACGGCGGGCGCCGCCGCCGCCTCCTCCGCTTCCTCCGCCAGATCCTCCGCTCGCAGTTCCTCAAAGTCCTTGGTGAGGTCTTCCGGGGAAGACATGACGGCCCTCTCGGCGTCCGGGTGGGCTTTGGCGCTTTTGGCGGCGCCCGCCTTTGGCGCTTTGGAAGCGACTTTGGTTTTGGCTTTGCCCAAGTCTTTCTTGACCGTTTCTCTTTTGGCCGTTTTGGCTTTGGCGGCTTCGGCGGCGGCGGCGGAAGCGGATTGGAGCAGATTTTTACTTTCTTTGGCCGGCTTTTTGATGATGTCCCTCTTTTCGTCTCTTTTCTTGGCGTCCTCCTTTTTCCCCTTTTCCAGCTTCTTGGGCACTCTTTTGGGAGTCTCCTCTTTTTTGACCGTCTCCTTCTTCACCTCTTTTTTCTTCTCGGAGGTTATTTTGATGTCTTTCTTGGGAACCCTCTCCTTCTCCTTCTCCTTTTCCAATTTGGCCTTCAGCGGAGGCGTCTTTTTCGCCACCGTTTCCTTGCGGGCGGTCTGGTCCGGCCTGGCCTTGGACTTGGACTCTTTCTCGGTGGGGAGCTTTGCGGCGTCTCTCTTGGGAGGGGCCTTTTTCTCGCTCTTCCGCGGCTTTTCGCCAGACGATTCCCGGACGTCGGCTTTCTCCCGCCCGGGTTCCTTCCGGACCCCTTTGACGGGCGACGGCTTTGACGTGGATTTCAGGCTCTCTTTGCTGTCGGCTCGGTTTTGAAGGCGGGCGGGAGGCGCGTCGGCGTCGACGTCGGCGGGCGCTCTCCGCGTGAAGACGGGCCGCTTCAAGAAGTCCAGGTGCTTGAGCTTGTCCAATCCTTCAAAGACGTGGCGCTGGGTGGCGTTTCCCGGGAAGAGAACGCGCACCACCTTCTCCAGCGGGTTGGCGGGGTGCCACGCCATCAGCGCGGCGATGGAGGTGGCGTGGGAGGCGGGCGGCGTGGACTCTTTGCCGTCGGGAGGCGAATGGCGCGTCTCCTTGGCGTTCTCGGCCGGGTTGAGCACGTACATCTCCAGCTTGCCCACCCCCATCTTTTGGAAAAGGACCACGGGCTCCGTGGCGTTCCCGGCGGGACGGTGCAACGGCTCCGTTCGGAGGTTCAACTTGGCCAGCAGGCGGCGGGTGGTCGCCGCCTCCCGCAGGGCGCCGCGCACCCCGTCGTCGGGCCGTCGGTCTCCCGGGTCCTCCGGGAGGTTGGCGAAGACCACGCCGATGTCCGGCGAGATCATCTTCTTGGCCCAGTCGCCGTCGGCGTCGGCGCGCTCCTCCTCCTCGCGCTCCTCCAGCTCGGCCGCCTTCCTCCGCAACATGCCGTTGACGCCGGGGAGGTTGTCGTCGCCGGCGTGGGTGAGCAGGACGGAGTCCAGGCGGTCCAGGTGTCGGACCAGCTTCCAGAAGCAGGAGCGGCGGTCCGAGCCGCCGTCGATCAGCATGTTGAAGCCGTTGACGGCGAAGAGGGCCGAGTCGCCGCCGCCGGCGGGGAAGACGTAGCAGCAGGGCTTGGACAGCTTGAGGAAGCCGCCGGAAGACGGCGGCTCCAGCAGCTCGAACGGCGTGAGGATCTCGGCCGATTCCGACAGGTACTCGGCGAACTCCGACAGGCCCTCCGTCTCCGGGAGCAGCGGCGGCGAGTTGAGCTTCACCTGGATGAAGTCCTGCAGGCTGTGGCGCTCCAGCTTGGAGTTTTTCCAGTGGCCTCGATCGGGGCAGGAGAGCGTCAGGCGGGCTTTGTTTTCCGGGTGGACGCCGCTCAGCAGCTCGCCGATCTGAGCGACGCAAGCCAAAAAAAACACAAGCACTTTTTCTTTGCTCAAAACGAACCGAAACGAGCAATGAAAGACGGAAGCCAGATGACAGAATTCGGTGCTTTGCGGCCAGGAAAAACAAAAAGAAGGAAATCACCTCTTGGTCAGTGAAGATGTCGATGAATCCGGAGAAAGAAAAGGATCCCGACTGAAGGAGGAGCTCGCCGGTGCTTTCGCTGCATTGGCCCGCCAGGACCAGGAGTTTGTGTCCGGCGCAGTCGGAGATCATCAATCGGACCTGAGGACAAAACACGTGGATGACGGGAGTTCCAGCGGGCCGGGCTCCGCCTCCTTGGCCGCCGCCGCCGCCGCCGCCACCCGTGACCTCACCTCGCTGCTGACCGTGTCGTCAGAAGGGTTGATGAGCACCACCGTCTCCAGGACGTTGCTTTTGTGATGAAGAATTCGCTGGCCTGCCAAAGCAAAAGGCCACTTTTCACAATGCCTGCCGCTCCTCCATTTGATGACATTTGACAGCCAATGACCGGAAAGATATTCAATTCTATTCAATCTTTCCACCATTCAGCAAATTGCGCCTCTTGAAAATCGGCCCCACGGAGGACAAAGTACGGATGAGCGACGTGGACTCGGTCGTCGCGTTTCCACGCCCTTGGTTGTCATGCCAACAGCGCGCACACACACACGAATAGACAGGCAATTAAGCATCATTCCACCCCCAGCGGGTCCCTAATTTCCACTGCGTTCACTTCCTGTCGGAGACACGCCATGAATCGCACGGGATGAAATCAATGCGGAAGGCAGCGGACCAAAAATAGATCGCTGGAACAACGGTCGACCTTTGGCTTGAAATGAAAACAGGAAGCGGCGCACCCCACTTTTAAGCGGCTCGACGGACGGCACCCCACGGTTGGATGCCATCTCGTTTCCGTGACAATTGACAATTTACCTTTGACGTCCGCCGAGAAGCGTGCCGAGTGGCGGGAAACGAAGAGTTTCAGTTCCTGATCCAGATTGCAGTCCATCAGGTTGACGTCCCATGAGCGGATGCCTGCAAAATTACAAAAATGCATGATTTATATTGTCATCAATGCAAGTGAAAAGTAGAAATGGGTCCAACCTGTGTTATACAAAAAAACGCTGATGAAATGTTCAAACAGTGCATTACAAATGTTAAGTAGCATTCAGTTGTATTTAACTTGTAAGTGCAAAATACCTGCATCTCCACTTTGACAACTCCCAATGCATATTGAATAATATATACATTTTGATGATCTCATAGGGGCCCGCTTTTAGCTACGGGAAACGTGGATGACCTAAATCGGGGCGCACCAAAGTCCTCGCCCCAATGACACTAGCAGATGCCTAGACCATAATATTGACATTTTAAATTTTGGCATGGTTGTGCAAAATGAGCCAGGCGCGCCTTTGATCTCCTGAATGGATGCAGGCGTATTTATGAATTGTTTACAATCACTACAACGCACGGACCAAATGCAATGAAATGAATGAAAATGGAAGCAATCGACGCGCTCCGCCGAGCTGAGTCACGGCGACGCCCGCCCATGGAGGTCACTCACTGGTGGTGGTGATTTCTCCTCAAAACAAAGCGGGCGTCAGGGTGGGGCGCCGCCAGGACGTGCTCACTCTGACATGTTGGAGGGGGGGTTGAATTTCTAGGCTTACATCTTCAATCAAATGTTCATTCATTTTCAACATAACTCATCCTGGTCAGGATCAGCTTGGCTGAAAGGCCAGTTACATGGAGATAGGTGCTAATAAAGGTACTCATTTTTTTAATTGTGTGGGGTCCACAGGTGGGTTGGGGTCCCAGGGATTTCTTCTCCTGGAACCCACTCCGAGAGACCCTAGCAAAGGGAAATCCAATCTTTCCATTTGTAGGTGGTGCCAAATGGAAGGCTTCCGAAGTTCCGGCGGCCCCGCCCGGTCGCCAGACGGCGTAACAAAAGGTAGCTATTGACTTCAATGAGTACATTTCAAGCTTGGATGACAACTGTTTTTTTTTTTTTAAACCAAATCAATATGTGCGTGCGTTCCTCCTGGCTTCCCGTATGGACCGCAGTGCGGCCCGAGCCACGCCCACCGGCCGGTGTAGAACGAGGGCGCGAGATGCAGGACGAAGGGGAGGAAAGAGGGGAGGGAGGGAAGGAGAGGGAAGGAGAGGAAAGCGGAGGGGAGAAGAGGGATGCTCCCACGGCCCAGACGGAGTCAACGAGTTCATTAGACGGCGCCGTGTTATGATGTGTGCGTTGGCCACCAGTGAATGACAAGCAAAACAAGAGCGGCGGTGGCGGTGGCGGCGACATGTTGCTTGCCTCCCTCCCCTCCCCTCCCCTCCCTCATTCCCTCCCGACTTACCCTTCTCGATGTCGGCCACGGCGCACTTGAGGTTCCCCTCCGACACCAGCTCGCCCAAGACCACCAGCAGGTAAAATTTGGAATCGACAAAGTGTCGCGCGGGGGGGCTAGCCGGAGCCCCCGACGACTCGGCCCCGGAGTCGGCCCTGGAGTCGGCCCTGGAGTCGGCCCCGGAGTCGGCTCCCGAGTCGGGCGTGGCCAGCCTGGCCAGCGTGGCTGCGCTCTGCACCTGCAGGGCGGACATCTTCGGAGCTCGTTCGCTTCCTTCTTCTCGGCGATGTCAACTCGACCGCCGCCGCCGCCGCCGCCGCCGCCGCTGGAATCGGGCGAGAAGAGAAGAGAAGAAAAAGAGCAGAGGAGAGGAGAGATGAATGTGATGAGAGAGGTGAGGTGAGGAGAGGAGAGGAGAGGAGAGGAGATGAGAAGAGAGGAGTGGCTCCGACTTCCTCCCAGCCACGATCAAAAGCAGCCCAGCAGCATCCAAGCCAACAGCAGCCTGCTCTCTCTCTCTCTCTCTCTGTCTCTCTCTTTTTTTCTGCACACTCACCGCACAGCTGATGTCACCGGCATCGAATCAAACGCATCCTCCCGGAAGAGATCTCGATCACGATGATGACGATGACAATAACCACAATTCCAGATCACATTTTGACTCACCGGAGCCCCGCAGCTTTATTTCATTCATTTGGCAGTTCCCGAAAGAACAAGAAATCAAAATACAATACGCATTCATGTAACTCACCCGAATCGATAGTAAAACTTATCAATCCATGGAAATAATGATCAAATGATATTGGGGGCTTGTTTGGATTATGGTCTAGGTCCACCCCACCCCTAAATTCCGCCTGATTGAAATGTATAAATCGGTCATGTGTCCCAGCAACAAGTTCAGAAAAAGGCTGCCGTATGTATATTTATTCCTAATATGACAGCACCCCCTGGCGGCCACCCTTACTTTGTCATGTTCCTGACTCACAAAGGTCCCATTACAATATCATCAATAGTACATGATTCAATAAATAAACCAACAGATTGAAAACAAAAAAACATCTAATAATCCCTCATTTGATTGTAGGAACACATTCTCCAATCAACAAACAAACACAATTTAAGAGGAGATGCTGTTTTTTGCTCCTCTTCGGGGGGGTCACGTGAGGTCGTCTTGAAGATTTCTTGCATTCTGTTGAACAAAAGACGGCGACGACTGAAGGTTGTCGGTGACGACGGCGTGTCCGTCCGTCGTGATGCAAACTTCTCCTTGAATGAAACATTGAATGTAAACCCCAATTTTCGTCCACGTGCAGCGGCCATTTCCATTTGGGCCTCCAAATCTTTATCCAATTTAGCTTCAACAAAAACCAACTGATGCATAATGTTGCAATTGATTCATGTCCACCAAGTAAAACGTTTTGTGCAAAAATCATCAAGAATCGCATCTGTAAGTTGCATAGCATTTGTCCAATGATTTAGCTCATTTGAATCCTCTGCCCTTTTTTTTCTATTTTGACATTCAGCGATTGCAAAAGACAAAGGCGACCGAAGCACGCGTGCAAAGAAGGTGGTATAAAAACAGAAACGTTGAAGTTTGTTTGTATTTGCAAGACAAGAACCCTCCGGCTGAGAAATAATCAAAGTGATGATGTGGCTGGCATGGGCACCATTTTTCCATAAAAGCCACCATTGTTTATCTGCGTGTTGCTGCACCGCTTTGCATTTTTTTGCGGCACTTGCGGGACGTTAAATATGCAGGAAAATACCATTTGCGAGCACGGCGGATGATTATTTGCTCTCTTGTACACACACACACACACACACACACATTTGGCCCTGCCCTTTGGCCCCCAGGGGGGAGGAAAATAGTATCCAAGTGTCAGGACTTGTCCCAAGGAGATATTTCCACGCTTGCTTAGATTAAGAAAAAATAAAGACATCCCAGTGGACAAATCGAGCTACTAACACTTTGCTTCCATACCTTCTAAAGAATCAATATTGTCAAGTGTCATGGCATTTCAATAGAAAAGGAAATCTCCCGGGCAAAATGTTGAACGGCCATTTTGGGTTTTTTTATGCCTTCCACCTTTGACCCATCATCGGGGAGGACGAGGACGGCTCACCAAGCAAACGACGTGGAAAAATCAGGTGGAATGTTCAGTCACCAGCTGGAAATTCACCGTCGTGTTTTTTTTTTGTTTCTTAAAAAAAAGAATGTCGTTCCACCGCACGAGCCACGCGAACACATCGAAACTTGCCTTTTTTGCAATTGGCTTCCTTCTTTGGAACGCGTGGTGGTTTAAAAAAGCTCAGCCCTCCCCAAAAAAAACAAATATTTAAAAATATAATATGAAGAATTAAACAATAAGGATAATTGTTGCTCCTATTAAAGTCCTATATGATGAAAAGTCTCTCCTAAAAATGACAAATAAAATTGAGTTGATTTATGAGCTTGAGCGTGAAGAATTAGAGAGACTTTGGTTCTTTTGGGGGTCCGTCGTGGAATTTCATGAACAATTTGTTTGACCTCATCATGAAATGATTTCGAATGAAGGGCTTTCTCAGGGAACGGGAGGAACCATGACGTGGGACCAAGGTGCAAGTGCGCCTCGGGAAGCAGTAAATTTGAGACGGGGTGTTTGGATTGGATCCCCCAGGAGGGCTTTCTGTCACGTGACCACGTTTGGTAGGGCGCAAGGGAGCTCTTGGCCGTTCCCAGGCTGAGTTGGGAGGGAGATCTCGCCAGTTTTTTTTTCATTGCGGTGACGCTGAGTCGATGTTGACCTCCAATATCGGAGGAGGCGTCGTCGGGAGTCCAAAGTCTGAAGAAGCCAGGGCTGAAAACACAAAGGAATTCCACCTGAGGGCCCACCTGGGATCGAACCCACGACCCTACAACTGTGAGGACTGTTGGAATTGTTGACCGTTGGACTCTCTAGGAAGTGAACAAATTGCATCACTTGTGTGGACACTTTTTGAAAAAAAAAAGCAGAAGCTTGATTGAAAGAGAAAAAAAGGGTGTTGTTGCTTCATTTTCGGAGGCGGAGCCGAGGCCAGGCGTGGGAGCGACTCCCTCGGCGACTCCTCCGCCGAGCAAGAGTCGGCCCGGCGAGCGACTCGCCAGGATGTCGGCGCAGCGGAACCTCCAGACGCTCGCCGTCCCGGCGGTCATGTTCGCGGTGGGGGTGGCCGGGAACGTGACGGCCATCGCCGTGCTGCGCCTGTCGCGCAAGAAGCGCAAGGAGAGCACCTTCTACACGCTGGCGTGCGGGCTGGCCGCCACCGACCTGCTGGGCACGCTGCTGGCCAGCCCCGTCACCATCGCCACGTACGCCCGGGGCGGCTGGCCCGCCGCCGGCGCCGGCGCCGAGCCGCTGTGCCAGTACTCGGGCTTCGTGCTGCTCTTCTTCTTCCTGGCGCAGCTGTGCATCCTGTGCGCCATGTCGCTGGAGCGCTACCTGGCCATCAACCACGCCTACCTGTACCAGGAGTACGCCGACCGACGGCTGGCGGCGCTGGCGCTGCTGGCCATCTACGTCAGCAACGCCGGCCTGTGCGCGCTGCCCGGCGCCGGCCTGGGCCGCCTGGTGCTGCAGCGGCCGGGCAGCTGGTGCTTCATCGACTGGCACGCCCGCCGCGCCTCGGGCGCCGCCGCCTTCAACCTGGCCTACGCCGGCGTCAACGCCGCCGTGGTGCTGGCCACCCTGGCTTGCAACGTCAAGGTGTGCGGCGCCCTGGTCCTCATGCGCCGCCGTTCCGTGCGACGCGCCTCGCTGGGGCGGGGGCGCCGCTCCACGCCGGGGGAGCGGCCCGGCCGCCGGCGACCCGGCCTGGGACGGCTCGGGGGAGACGAGATCCAGATGGTGGTCCTTCTCGTCGCCACCTCCGCCGTGGTGCTGGTCTGCTCCATTCCATTGGTGGTCAGTCGCTTTGCTTTTTTTTTTCTGACCGTGGCTCTAAAAATCGTCGGCGCGTACATTGACAGCACGGTCATTTGAAACAGACTTTTGTGTATTATTTTTCATGCCTCTTCGGGGTCACTGTACTGGGCAGCTAGCTATTCGAAAGGTACCCTCTGAAGGCCGCCTGTCACGTGAGGAGCCACCTGATTAAATTCGATAAATAGGACTTGGATAGGAGCAACAACCCAGTCGTTTGCTTTGTAAAAAAAACTAACTATTTTGATCCCAAACGTACCGTTTTCGCACACTTCCATGTAGTTTAACAAGTAAAACGGCCAGCTTTCCTATGAGTGAATAGAAGATTGAAAAAAAATGTTTAAACTCACCAAGAACGACATTTCAGGGCCAGTCGCTCCACGTCAGGGTGCCACATTTTGTCTTAAATGACGTTCTGCTTGGAAACATGAATTTCCACAGCCGTTCCTTCGCGTGGTTGAGCCCGAAAATGGTGAACTTGGGGCGGCCGGTAGTCAAACGCCAAGGCTGGAAGTTCTTACGGTGCTCGAAAACGGTTTTTTTTTTTCATTGCAAGCGTTCATTCGCGGTTTTTCTGTCCTTTGCAGCTCAGTAGATGGTACACTCCGCCTCGGAGTGTTACATTTTGGACTAAAAATGCCAAAGTTAGCTTTCGCCGAACACGCCCATCTTCCTTGTGCTTGGGGCCGACGAGCGTGCGCCTCGGTCGGCCACGGGAGCTGGCTGTCATGCGGTGGAAGCATCGCGGTTTTTCATCCAAGAACGTTCGAAAATCACAGTAATGGGTAACGCCAAGCGGCTTAGTGTTCATCTCGCTACCTCGACGTGCCTCATTTTGGGCGTTATAAGCGAAAAATCAAGCTTTACCAGGGTCAAGCCGGCATGACAACAGCCTCAAGCAAAGATGGCGGCCGTGGAATCGCGCCATACGTTCAATTCAATTGCGAACTACGGGATGCGTGAAGGACCAAAAAACATCGTGCAAGGGCGATATGGAGGATTGGCGTTAGCGACCTTATCAAATACATTTCTCAACTATAAAATACTAATTAGGCGGCCTGGTGGAGGAGTGGTTAGCACGGGTTCTCTGGTTTCCGCCCAAAAACGTTCATGCTAGGCTAGCTGGTTGAACACTCAACATTTTCTTAATATAGGAGTGATTGGTCATCTTTTTTTGTTGAAACCTCCATTTCAGAACTGTTTAAAAAATAAACACCAAGTGTGCGTTTTGTTATTCATTCATGACATTGGATTTTACATATAAAACAAATGCACAATCATTGGTCTCGTGTCTTGTGGTCTCCAGCTGAGGATCTTCGTCAACCAGCTGTCCAGCGGCCACAGGGAAGAGTCCACGGGGCTGGACCAAGACCTGCTGGCCATTCGCATGGCCTCCATCAACCCCATCCTGGACCCGTGGGTGTACATCCTGCTACGGAAGACGGTGGTCCTGGCGCTGGTGGAGAGGATCAAGTGTCTGTTCTGCAGGATGGGGCGGTGCCGGCGAGCCCACGCCGCTCGCTTCCGCGCCGTCCTCCTGTCTTCCTCGTCCGTCGTCCCGCCCGAGTCGCCGAAAGGCCCCACCGAGGGGGAGGGGCCCGAGCCGCAGAGCTCCCAAGGGGCGTTGGGGGCATCGCTCTCGGCCGGGACCGCCGACTTTCAGGAGGGATGCACCTGAGAAAACAGGTCATCGGTCAAAATGACATCCGTGACCCTGGAATGGAAGCCAGAAGAGCTTTCCTTCTCAGCGAGAAGGTGCCATTTCTATAAGCACCCGTTTTCGAAGAAACCGGAATGTTTGAGTTCCGAGCCGGAACTCTGTGAGCCTCTTGGCACAGCCGCAAGGTCCACTAGACATCTAGATGGACATCTATCGCCGTCCATGGCAGCCCATGGGTTAATCCACCGCACAAAGCCACAAGGAATCGGCGTCAAGAGCGACTTTTCAAAGTTGTGTGACCCTCGGTTCCCACGACCTACCTATTTTTCATAGCGTTCTCATTTGAATGAGGTTTTCCAGCGACGGCTCCGCCGCATCGCCGCCGTCCACCATCACGGCGACCCGGCCCGGCCCACGCTGGCTTGCCCGGCTCGCCTGGCTCCTGGCGACGGCCTCGCACGCCTCCAGCACCTCGTCCGACTCAAAGTCAAAGTCTTCGTGGAGACGTGGGCTACCCGGGGGCCCAGCCGGAGCCTCCCCGGCAGCTGCCTTCTGCCGGTGAAGTCTCTGCGCCCACGCTAGGTCGTCGTCCCGTAGGGCGCGCTCCCACGGGCAGAGGTGGACGGCCACCTGGAAGGACCTGCGTGCCTGGATCGTACAAAAGATGGCCAAATAACAGTTTATTTCGACAACTGCAAATGCCAGTTGAGAAACTCGTGTCTGTATTCCAATGTTGCTGACACTGCCCCCTGGTGGCTATCCTCAACTCATCCCCTTTAGCTCTTCTGAATTTTTGCTCACCTTCTCTTATTTTTTATATCAGTACCACCACACAGTGGTTCAAACAAAATGCGAGTCACAGAAAAAAGGTTCGTGTAAAACGCTATAATAGAATAATTGTATGCAGCCCATTAATTCATCGCATTTAAATGAATAAATAACATTTCATTTAAATTTTAAATACACAGGAATGGACTGATATGTTCCAATTCATGCCTCAGAAAAAAAGAGTTGGTTAAATGTACGTACACTATATACTTATACAGTGTATATAAGTACACTTAAATATAAATGAACCATCTCTTTTCCCCCAAATAACATGTATTTGACTTTTTTTCTGAGGTATTGTGACTTGCGGAAATTCAGGTGACATCCCCATCGTAAGAACGGAAGTCGTGGCCGACGCCCCGCGTTTCCTATTTTTGAAGAGTTGAAGCAATGGTCAGTGGTGACTCACCAAGTCGACTTCGCCCAAGTCCAGCTGGGCGCGGCCCAGCGTCTGCCAAGCCTCCCACCACACCGTCTTCAGCTTGACCGCCGTCTCGGCCGCCATGACGGCGGGGAAGACCTCGCGCGATATCGTCAGCACCTGCGCAAGAACAATGCATAATAGGACCGATCGGCATCGTTGTCAAATATTGTCCCGTAGTCCACAATTGGTCGCCGGGCAGTAAGTTTGAGACCCGGTCGAATAGGAATGTCATAAAAAGAATTAAGAAAGCAAATATATCAGCAGTTTACCTGAGCTTTCATCTCATATAGCAGCGGGTCATCTGGAGTCAACTGTATGGCTTCGTCCAATTTCTTGACGGCTTCTCGGTGCCTGAGGAAAAATAAAAAGGACCAACGAGTGTAGTCAAAATCATTCTAAAATGACGCCTAGGGCAGACATACTATTTGTTAGCATGGCTACCGTTCGAATTAGTGAGACTGGTTCAAAACATCTTTGTGTCAATATTTGCGCGTTGCATCAATTCCCCTCCGTTTGGCCAAACGCACCCCAAAAGCTTGCAGTAACATACATTTAACATGAATTAACTGGACTGTTTCTGTCCGAGGTGTTCATGGGTTGGTGTGCCATTGTCAAGGAGCTAACTTAATTGTTTTGCAGAGCTAGCACGTCAAGGAGCTAGCTTACCTGTTTTGCTGAGCTAGCGCGGCGCCCTCCTCCTTCAGCGTCTGGCTCTTGGCAGCGCAGTCCTCTAGCAGGACCACCCGGCGGCGTTTGACGGCCTGTTGCCAGTCTGGCCCGCTCCCGACGTTGTCGTCGCGGTCCATGGCCTTCGGGACGCTGGAATCCTCGAACTGCTGCGCCGCCGATTTGGACACCTTCTCGCCCGCTTTCCTCTTCCACCCGAAGGAGGCCATATTAAAGAACCTTGTGCTCGCTTTACCCGACGTGGCTCTCAAATCTACAAAAGTTAACACGCGCTCATCGTTTAAGCTGCTCAAATAATTGCTGTTGAGTCACATTGCTGTATCGTAGCACCCAGTGAACGCCATTGTAAAAGTCGAAAAGCAGTCAAGAATGTCAACAGCCGGCAGTACGCAGGCGCAAAGGTTCTTCTTGAGGTCGAATAGCATGTGCATCCACAATACTACTGGAGTTATACCGCCATCTAGTGTTCAGTTAAAAGCTGCTTCTCGCTTGTTATTTGTAGTACATGTAAGGGTAGCATAGTACTAGTGATTTTATTTTCATTGTGAATTTTTACGAAAAGAGGAATGTGCTACTGCATATGATTTTGTTCAAATTTCAGTATTATTTACTTGACTTCAAGGATGTATTGACACAATATGCACCAACGTGTATTAAATGCAGTGGCGGTCCGTGCATTTTCTCGTAGCGCCTTCAACGTATCAATCCAACCCTCAAAAACTATTTTATGGCTATAAAACCTCTACTGCAGCTAGAGCTGCGACACATTAAAAATAACCAATAAATCAATGCACAAAAATGGGGTAAAATCCACTTCCTAGCAGCAGTTCATGATTAAATACAAATACTTGAGCTTTTCAGACATTAAAACCAGGCCAGGGGGGCGATTTTCCCGGGAAAAGACAGCGATGAACGTCAATGGCGTACGGGCAAACATTGCCCGAAAATGGGGTCAAATCCAGCCGAAAACAGCATTTATTGATTAAATACAAATACTGGAGCTTTTTAGACATCAGAACCGGGCCCGGAGTATCATTTCCCCGGTAAAAAAGACAGCGATGAACGTCGATACGTCCATACGTGAAATGACAAAAAATGCACTAAAATGAGGTCAAATCCACTTCCTAGCAGCATTTATTGATTGAATACAAATACTGGAGCTTTTGAGACATTACAACCAGGCCAGGGGGGTGATTTCCTCGCGAAAAGACAGCGATGGACGTCAATGGTGATACGGCAAAAATTAAACTGGGGTAAAATGGGGAATAAATGTGTAAAAATATTTTGACAGAAAAATAAAAGAACAAAAAAAAAGCTTGACTCGAGTCGACAAAAATCTTCCTCCTGCTTTGACAGTGAGCAAGGAGAAGCCTGGAGACGACCAAATTGTCTCAGGAAACAGGGGGAAAAATGTCCATCACCGAAAAGGTGACGACGCACACGTTCACACGTCTTTATCCGAGTCCTTCTCATTCGTCATCTCCCGACGAGACTCGCGCCGTGCTTTCTCCTGGCCGGAATGGATCGGCGTTGCTTGAAGTGCATCCGAGGTCAGCCTCGTTACAGTCTCTCCTTTGGCGGCCAGGATCTCCTCGATGTTCCTGACAGATAGCACTTCAAATATTCATAAAAACAACAATAAAAGGGTTCCAACTAACCTTTTCCCTTCCAGATCTGAAAACCAGCCCAAATTATCAGCGATGACATGGTGTTTTTTGCATTGCGGACAGGTCACGATTACCACACCGTTGTGATAAGATTGCTTGGAGATCTTCTGCGTGGACCTGGTGGTGCATACCTACAAGAACGTACGTAACCAAAAAAAATGTTATTTTTCTAAGTATGGCTTGGAAAGAATAATACAGTTTTTTATACAGTCTTTCCATTAAAAATATGATAATTAAATCATTTCAATACTAGTATTGCAGTGGTGGAGTTATAGCAAGTGTAAGATAACGGAGCATTTACGCATACTTCGATACTATCGTGGCCTCTACAATGACAGTCATGTCAAATGTTTATTTACAGCAAGAAAACAATAGAACGAAAAGCCATGTGTAGTACCTTGCATGTGTACACCAAGTGGTAATGACTCGACTCTATTTTCCCGATAGCCTCACTCGACAAAAACCTCCAAGCAGGCGGCGGAAAACGACGGCTCACAAACGGCTGGAGCGCACGGGAATGAGATGGGCGAAACCAAGAAAGACGCCGAGAGAAAAGCGCCGTCGAGTTTGACGTCCGTAGCGACGACAAACGAGCTAAACAGCGGCACAGCGCCATAATAGTGACGTCACGTTGTTTACACTATCCTTCTTTTGTTATCCCCTTTATGGCACTTGGCCAATACCGTGCACGCTCATTACTGCCATCTCTTGAACTGGAGTCGCTATGACATGTAGACTTTTTTTAAACTAAAGCGTCATAATGGTGACGTCACGTTGTTTACACTTTCCTTCTTTTTGTATCCCCTTTATGGCACTTGGCCAATACCCTGCACGCTCATTACTGCCACCTCTTGAACTGGAGTCGCTATGACATGCTATCCTTTTTTTTTAACACTAAAGCGCTCGTCCGATTCAACTTTGAAATGTTCTAAAAATTCTCTTTGTTACAATCAGATTGTGACAGCACCGATCGTACGATCGGTAGCATGTGAAGCATTATTTATTTTATAGTGAAAAAGAGGGAGAAAGTGTACATATTCTCAATGTACATCTATTTTTTTGGAGTTGATTGGATCATATCAATAAAGAGAAGTTCCAAAGTCGCATGTGTCAGAGTCACATTTTTGTCAGAAAGCCAGAAGCAGCGGCCTCCTCCCTCCCTCCCTACGCGCACGGCCATACCGCAACTTTTGGAATGTTCCCGTGCACGCGAGCAGCTTTATATTTGGACTCCACCACACACACACACACACAGACAGACAGTCCGGTCATTCGTCATTTAGACAATTGAGGTTTTCTCGCTTTATCTTCTTTCGGTATTTTGCAATGTCCAATTTCACGTGGTCTTCCTCCCACGCCGCACGACCATTTGCTATCTTTTGCTGCTCGTGTCATGTTTTTGCACAAGAAAGACATCAAATCATAACGTCAATGTGATATTTTTTTTCACGACCCTATCAAAGAACGACGTTTTTACGAACACAAAAGGCCCAAGGACGCGTTCGAGGCCATTTCAAAGCTCTGACCCCATGCCGAGAAAAACAGGAAGTGTCGGTTAGACTTTGGCGGACAAGAATGTTCCGGTCGGGCCCGCCCCCACCCGGCGACGCTTGGGTGGGCGTCCGAAAATCCCGAAGAAAAGGAATGTTCGTGGATGCGACATACGTTTCATTGTGTGGAGATGTGGAAAGGTCAAACATGGTGTCGCCGTTGGATGACATCACAATGGTCGCTGTGTCCTCTTCCCGCAGATGTCCAACTTAATCTTGAAGAAACACAGAGAAAAGATAGACGTTCAATCTAGTTAGCATCCGCCTCAGTGACCATCAATCGGTGGACTCTAACGGCTGAATTTTTTAGCCAAATTTTAGATTTCCACTTTTTGGATCAGAAAACTAGACAGAAAATGATGGGATGTCCCGCTTGAAGCCCCCAGAGACCCTGGCCGCCCCACGCTATACAGTTCGGTATCATTAGTGAGATACTTTTGGGAAAAGTACGATAATGGCAAACAATTAGACATCTACTACTACCGTCGATGGCAGTTGTTTCACCGCTAGCGCTCAGAGGGAGGAGGAGGAGGAGAGCGCAATAGTGGGATGGTTTGGGCGTTCCACTGCACATGCACACTCACTCACACACACACACACACACACGCTCTCACTTTCTCTCTCAGTTGAAGCGCCGATGAGGACCGTCTCCCACGTGTCTCCCAAGTGAGAAGAAAAGTCAAGTCGTGGACGTGTCGTCATCGTTGCAGCCCATTGGACGACCTCGTCCAGGTACGTCACATAAACAACAACAACGCGTGCCAGCTCGTCGCGTTTGTCGTTGGCGCGGCTTGGCGTTCGTTGCGTCGCCAGAACATTTTTTTCCCTCAACAAAAGAACAAAATATACCAAAATTGCAAATCCATCGGCTTTATATTCCACATAAAACAATTGAAATAGTTACAATAAGACAGAAAAAATATATATTTCTGATGAGCTTGTTATTTGAACTGAAATATATTTCAACTTCCATCGAGGATCATTTAACGTGAGGCTGAATTGTAACATTTTGATGCGTAGAATAGTCAATGTCAATATTTTTGGATCTTCATTAATGATTTTCCCGTTTTGTTGGTTTTACACAACATACTTGTACAATTCCAGCCGACTTTTAACACTAACGAGGCAACCGTAAAACGAAAAGGAGTCCCGTTTTTTACAATCGGTCTCCAATTTTTTAAAAAAAAAGAGACCATTTATTGTCGGCATCCCTAAAACGTGGAAATTGGAAAGCAGTTGGCGTCAAGTCATTTTGTCACACAGGAAGTCGCCGACGGAGTTGATTGAGCCTGGCAAAATGGCGGCCAGAGTCCGTCTGCTGCTGCCTTTGTTTCTCTTCTTTCTACTTCCTGTCACGGAGCCCCGCCCCTCCGCCAATGACAACCACTCCGATGCAGGTGAGACACAACTTTTGGGGATAATATTCACTTGAGTCGTTATTATCCTGACATTAACCGGGGCGACTCGTCACGTCTTTCTATTTTTCTGGGAAATGTGTTGGTATTCTCCTGAAAAATGTCAAGCTACTCCTTTCTAACCCCAAGTCGTCTCCTCCGTGGCGTCAGAAGTGAGCGCATTCCGAGAAACGGGACGCGGGCTCGGCGGGAAATCTTTTTTTGTCAGTGTGTCGACACGCTTCTACTTCCTGTCGATGAGCCACGATGGGTCATCGCGCAAAACGGAGGAAGCGAGGCCTGCATGCCTGCCAGTGTCTTTGGCCAAAAGTCAAGTCAAGAGGAGGAAAAACCTGAATTTGTCGTTCCAGCGGCTTTGGCCAGCGTCTCGTTGGAGGACAGCGACGACGACGATGACAACGAAGAAGAAGAGTCGTCGTCGGAGGAAGGGAAAGACGGCCGTGACGAAAACCAAGACCAGATAGATGAGCAGCAAACACGTGAGCGTCTTCACTTTTCTTGGCCACACCCACTTAACAAGATGACAAAGAAAAAGAAAAAATACTTGTGGTCTTCTCCCGATTAGCGTCCCCGCTAGCGTCGTCTCCTCGCTGGGTGTCTCCGGACAAGCCGCCGCTTCGCTCGGTCCCCGTGGGCAGGACGGTCAAGTTTCGTTGCCGGGCCGTGGGAAGCCCCGCCCCCACGCTGGACTGGTTCAAGGACGGGATGGATATCCGAGGAGAGAACCGACTCGGCGGCTTCAAGGTGAGCGCGGACGTCCGATCGGGCACTTTGATATTGAATGTTGTGGAATTTTAGTTGGGCGAAGGCGCCCTGACCCTGCGGGACGCCGTCCCGGCCGACTCCGGGAACTACTCGTGCGTGGCGTTCAACGTCCACGGACGCATCCGGCGCCATTTCAAGCTGGACATCGTCGGTAAGGTCGCGGCGGCGGCGTGGCGACCCACCCACCGGCCTCGCGCCAAAGTAACGGCCGGCGCTCGGTTGGCAGAGCGCTCTTCTCACAGGCCCATCCTCCAGGCCGGCCTTCCGGCCAATCGGAGCGCGGTGGCCGGCGAGGACGTGCGCTTCTCCTGCCACGTGGACAGCGACCTGACCCCTTTCGTGGAGTGGATCAAGGTGGACGAGGGGGGCCTCCCGGACGGAGCCGACGGGCGCCCCCCCGGCCCGGTCGTCAAGGTGCCGCGTGGGCCCGAGCCGGCCGCTGGAGGCGCCGCCTTCCATTTTCCGCCTTTGCCTTCAGGAGGCCGGCGCAAACGCCACCAAAGAAGAGCTGGAGCTCCTGACGCTGAGCAACGTCAGCGCCGCCGACGCGGGCCGCTACGCCTGCGTGGCCAGCAACCAAAACGGCGCCTCGTACCACTCGGCCTGGCTGACCGTGCTGGAGGGTGAGCGCCGGCGCCCCCGTTCCTTTTCCCTCCGCGAGTCGCGGGCGTGACGGGTCACGTCTGGGGGCCAGGGCCGATCCCCGAGCCGCGGCTGCCCCCGGGCTACGGGCAGATCTTCCTCTACTGCCTGGGCTTCTTCGTGGCCGCCACGCTGACCTTCGGTGCCGTCATCTGCAAACTGTGCGCCGCCTCCAGGAAGCGGAAGCTGACCGTCCACAAGCTGGCCAAGAGCGTCAGGCTGAAGAGACAGGTACAGCGGGTCTCAACGACTCCGCCTCGCCATTGCCGGTCACGGGGAATGTGGCCCCCGCAGGTGTCGCTGGGGTCTTCCTGGCAGCGCCCTTCCGAGAAGCCTCCGCCCTGTTCCGGCGGCGGGACGGCGCCCGTGGCCGCCGCGTCCCCGGAGTACCAGCTGCCCCACGACCCTCAGTGGGAACTCCCCCGCGGGAAGTAAGTGGCGCGGTTTTGGCTCTTGGGCGGGCGCCCGAAAGTCGGTGGGAATCTCGTCGGACGGAGTCACCTGACGTGAGCGGATTCCCTGGCCGGCCAGGCTATCGCTGGGCAAACCGCTGGGCGAGGGCTGCTTCGGGCAGGTGTCCTCGGCGCAGGCGGCGGGGCTGGACCGGGAGCGCCCGTGGCGCCTCACCCAGGTGGCGGTCAAGATGCTGAAAGGTGAGCGCCGCACGGCCCGCTCGCCGCTCTTCCCTCGCCTGAGCGCCGCGACCGGCCTGCAGCGGACGCCGGACCGAAGGACTTGGCGGACCTGGTCTCGGAGATGGAGATGATGAAGAGGATCGGGCGCCACAAGAACATCATCAACCTGATCGGCGCCTGCACGCTGGACGGTAGACAGACGGCGGGCGCCTCTCCGTCGCCGGAGCCCGCCCCGGCTAACCGCGTTCTTCGGCAGGGCCGCTTTACGTGGTGGTGGAGTACGCCGCTCGGGGGAACCTCCGCCAGCACCTGCGTGAGCGCCGCCCGGACGAGAGGCAAGCGGGCGCCGATCTCCCGGAGCTGGTGTCGGCGGCGTACCAGGTGGGCCGGGGGATGGCCTACCTGGCCTCCAAGAAGGTGAGCGCGCCATCACAAAAATGACCCGGGGCGACGCCGACGGCCTTCCCGTCTCCCTTCAGTGCGTCCACAGAGATTTGGCGGCCCGGAACGTCTTGGTCACCGAGGAGCTGGTCATGAAGATCGCCGACTTTGGCCTGGCCAGAGACGTGCGGCGGGCCGACTACTACAAGAAGACCACCAATGTAATCAGCACGGCCGCGGGACAAAGTAGACCAGTCCGGAACCTATTCGGGGCGGTCCAGAACAGTGGCGGGGGGTGTCTGGGGGGGGCCCTGGGGGACGCTCGAACCTATCCCAGCCAACCGTGGGCAGACACAACCACTGTCGTCATGAAATCGACAGGCTGTCTAATGTAATCATTGTTTAAAATGGTGCATTTAATGCTATAACTCAGCACACCGTGGCAGGCAACAGTTTTCAATGCAATTTAAAGGTTAGCATTTACCTTAAAGCAGGCCTGGGATCAGCTGGGTTAGTGAGCACTTTCTCTTTAACATGTCGCTAACTGACAAGCAGCTGTCAATCAGCAGCCTGAGCACCAGCTGCCCAGAGCGCGAACCCCGCCCCCTTTCCCCCAGTGACGTTAAGGAACAGCGCCCCTCACGTCTCAATGGTGAGGACGTGAACTGCATGCAGGTCGGCATCAAAGTCAAACATGGTGCACCAATCCCACGTACATTACAAATAGCGTCATTTTACATACGACCATTCTATCAAATAATAATTTGAAAAACAGCTTTTTGCGAATATTTTAGTGAGCTCTCCTGCCCCCAAATCTTGACCCATCATCTTTCCTGGGGCACCATTGTCTCATTAAGTGGGGGGGGGGGGGGGCTGGGGGGGGTCTGAGACCACCCCGGGTTCGTTTTCCAAAGTCTGCTTGGAGACACACTTCATTTTCTCATTTAAAAAAGAGCAAAGAACTTCACCAAGGGCCGTTTTTTGCCATGGTCGATGCAGGCGACTGCCCCGGGCGCAATCTATTCAGGGGCACACGTCAAAAGCCACCTGCCATTTTCAGGGTCCTCTGCCGGTCAAGTGGATGGCGCCCGAAGCTCTGTTCGACCGCATCTACACCCACCAAAGTGACGTGTGAGTCTTCTCTTCCCTTCCATTTAGCGCGCCGGGCCTGGGAAATCCGCCGCCACCGCCGGACCATTTTTTTTTCCCTTCTTCTGGGCTCAGGTGGTCTTTCGGCGTCCTCCTGTGGGAAATCTTCACGCTGGGAGCGTCTCCTTACCCCGGCGTCCCGGTGGAGGATCTCTTCAAACTTCTCAAGGAGGGTCACCGCATGGACAAACCGTCCGCCTGCACACAAGAACTGTGAGTGAGACGACCGATCCCCGACGGGCCGAGCGAGCGCCCCTAAACGCCGGGTGCCGTCCGCCTAGTTACGAGACCATGCGAGAGTGCTGGCACGCCATCCCTTCCGGCCGGCCCACCTTCCCGATGCTCGTCCGGCGCTTGGACGGGATGCTAGCCTCGCTAGCCAAGCAGGTAGCCGCTCCGAGCGCGGTTGCCAGTGACGTTGACCTAATAGACTCCTCCCCCAGGACTACCTGGAGCTGGACTGGAACGTCGCACCCCGCCCCTCGACCGAGTAGGCGCTTCTCGCCTCGTCGTCTGGGAGGCGGAGCTTCAAAGCGCCAAGTGGAGGGGTCGCTCTCTGCGCGTTTCGATAATGCGTGTAAATATCGGCGGTCGTCGGAGGAAAGTGCGATGGTGACACCAAGCGCGATGGCAAATCGGGCTAGCGTAGCGGCACGCTAGCCTGAACCATCACCCCTCGCAAGCGGTGAGTTGAGGCATCGTGAAAAGGCACGAGGGAATATTGTCAAAAAAAAAACGAGAAGATGATAATAATAGTTGCATACTTTTTTTGTAAGAAACCCTCTGCAATGGAATACAGACCATGTGTAATATTTTTGATTCTCGGCGACCAATCCAATTGTCACGATACGCCCATGAAGTCAACCAAGCCGTTTGTCGGACATTGACTGGCGACCATTCGGCTTTACGGTAACTTATTGTCTGCATTTGACAGAGACAAGTGTCTCGTGCACTTAAGCCCCGCCCCAACAGTCGTAAGAATGTTTTTTTAACGACCGCACGCATGCCGTTTAAAAGGACAATATGTGATAAGCATACCTGCCGATAACTGCCCTTAAAAATGATTATGATTCCCCTTACAAACCCCCCCAAAACCTTACAAACACCGTACGACTCGTACCCTAACCCTAACCCTAACCCTTTTCCTTCAAGTCATCCAGCAGCGACCGACCGAGCTGACTGACAAACTTGAAGCAGCGGGGGTTGTGCTGAAATGAGATGCACCTGACGGCAATCCACTGATTGCACTCGTAGGACACTAGTATTGTGGAAAGCTTTGCTCTTTAGAGTTTGAAACCAAAGCACTCACTCAGGCCCTTTATTTAGTTTGCCCAGCCTTGTTAAATAAATGCCTAGTCTTATGGGACGCAACGTCTTCCTCCATATGTCCAATGCTTCAATTTCTTCGAGGCGCTCACTCACTCAATCATGGTCAAAAGTTTGCGCTTTGATGGCCCACCTTTGAAATAGGTCCAAAAAAGGCAGCTTTTTGTTTTGAACACACGTAGCTGACAAAATTGAATCAACGGGGGTTGGGCCGCTGTGGGTGGGGAGGGAGGGAGGGAGCTGATTTTCCTTCAAGGCAACCAAGCAGCGACCGACTGAGCTGACTGACAAACTTGAAGCAGCGGGGGTTGTGTTGAAATGAGATGCAGCTGACAGCAATCCACTGATTGCACTTGTAGGACACTAGTATTGTGGAAAGCTTTGCTCTTTAGAGATTGATACCAAACAACCCCCACACTCACTGTGGCCCTTATTTTAGTTTGCCCAGCCCTGTTAAATGAATGCCTAGTTAACACTTTGATGGCCCATGTATGAAATAGTTCAAAAAAAAAAAGTCTTGAACTGGCGCTGACAGTTTATACCAGGCAGAGGTGGTTTTGCAAAGCCTTTGGTCTGCAGTTGCAGCTTTTCCTATTCCAAGCCATCCAGCATAAACATAGGTGGTGACAAAGTTCAAATCAACGGGGGTTGGGCCAATGAGGCTGGGGGCAGCTTGGAATAGTTTGCCTACCCCCGATATACATCATTTAATAAACCCCCGAGGCTGAATTGGACATCTAGCGGCGTCAGTGGCAGCCAAAATGAGTGAAATTGCTCCGTTGTGTATTTGCGCGTACACGAGCCACACGGGACAGAACATTGGAATGCATCAACATTTTATTGGGCGGCGCTTCGTGACCGGCACGAAAAGGCATAAATTAAGGAGAAGGTTGAGAGAGACTGAGAGAGGGGGGCGGGGCTTAGACACGGGGGCCGGGCCCCGCCTCCCCGTCGGCCAGCGAGCGCTTGCGGGCGAACAGGTGGGTGGGGTCGCGCCCCCGAAAGCCCGGCTGCACGTTGAAGATGGGGACGTTCCTCCAGGCGGAGGGGTCGTCCAATGGGGCGGAAGCCCGATCCGCCTCGCACTCTCGCCCCTGGACCACGGACAGGAAGGTCTCCATGTCCGGACCCAGACGGCCCAGCAGGCCGGCGCGCACCGCCGCCACCGTCTGCTCGTCGCACGCCTGTAGCGTTTGCAGGAGGGTGCTGTAGTACCTGCGTGACGGTCAAGCACTAAGTGGGCATTTGCGTATCGGCGAAAGGGCGAGAACGTTCTTTCCACCGTCGCTGGGCTCCGGAAATACTTTCCCAGGCGCCGGCGCGCCGGCCTTACCTGTTGGGAAAGTGCGTGGGCACCTGCACCACGTCGGCGAAGGCCCGCGGGTTGTCGCGCGCCACCGAGCAGACGTCGTGCGCCACCAAGCACTCCTCCTGCACCTCGGCGATCATCCTCTGGAAGATGTTGCAGCGGCGGATGGTCTGGGGAACCTTGCTGCCGATGCCTTGGGCCACGCAGTGCAGGCTCTTTTTCACAAACGTCTTGCCCTGCAATTCGCCCGCCCGTTAATTCCACGGGAACAAAAACGTGGAGCGCCCCGACCGACGGCTCCGATGATCTCATTTTTGGCCACCTCGGTGTCGAAGGCGGCGGCCGCCTGCAGGAAGAGCTGGCAGATCTCGTGCAGGCCGTCCGTGTCGCAGGTGGAGTTCTCCAGGCAGGAGAAGAAGCCGCAGCCCACCGCCACGGCGCCGTTCAGGCACCTGGCCACGTCCGCTGTTGGGGCCAGGGGGAAAAAAATGAAGGACTCCCTTCACCCAGAAAGGTTCGGCCGTTCGCCAGCTTACCGGGGCTGTTGGAGGAGAAGCGAGCGCGTCTGGCCGCCGCCTCTTGGCCAGGCGGTTCCAGGCAGGACGCCGCCGTCAGGGCGAGAACCAGCAGCAATCCGGACCAGCCACAAGAGCCCATGTTCAAGCGGAGGGAGGTGAAGGTCCGTTGGCCGCGCGCCGTCTCTTTATAGGCCCGGGCGGTGACGCAGAATGTTCCGGGAGCCGCGTCCGCTTTGCATTCGGGTCACGTTCTGGCCATGGGGGGGGGGGCGTGGCCAGGGCTCCCCCCAGAGCGGAACCGCCAGGACCAAATTGCTCGCAAAAAAACAGCTTTTGGCATTTGTTTGGGTTTTTTTCTTCCTCACGCTCATTGTGCTTTTTCACTCTTTGCACCGTTTTGTAACATTTTCCACCTTTTGGTTTTCATGAGGGGGTTGCTTTGGTTTGGGTCACTTCCTGCTGAATATTGGGCTTTTGGGAGCACTTTGTGGGGTTCAAGTTTGGCGATTGGAAAGAAATTGGGCCGTTAACGGGGATGCTTTTGTCAAATTTCATCCATTTATTGGCCAATTTTTGCGTGCTTTCATTTCCTGGGTGTTTTCAAAAATGTAGGATAGCAACTTTGTCTAGTGACAGTGAACGTGGCTTTTGGGGGGGTGAAAAGGTGAGCGTAAACACGAGGAGTGACACGGAAAGCGTGCATTTTTGGAACGGAAACATCAAATTCTTCCTGCTTTTTGCAAGCCTTCTTTTGAGCTAAATGGCGTTTGTCAAAGAGCGCCTAAGCACCTCCCCTGAACACACGAACGCACGAACGCACGAACGCACGCACGGCCACGGCGGAAAAAACGCCGCGTCTTATCAGCTCGCCCAACAGGAAGCTTGCAAACACGCTAACGCACGTGCGGGCGCATAATTTGTGGCAGAGTGTTTATTCTGGGAACATTAAGGCAGATTTGGCGGCGCTCGGTCGATCGGTCAGACGGACGGACGGAAAAAGGTCAAAGGTATTGACCCCGAAGGGTCGTTTCCTACCCGAGGAGCGTCCGCCGTCGGGTCCGTTCAAAGCAGTCCGGCCTGTTGGCACATGAGGTAGAAGTGCCCTTGCCGTTGGACCAGCTGAGCGGGGGCGTCCATCTCCACCACGGTGCCGCCGTCCATCACCATGATCCTGTCCAAAGATGGCCGCTTTCATTGGATTCCGTGATAATACGGGGCGCCCATTCTGGCTCCCAGAGCAACCTGTCGCAGTCCATGACGGTGTGGAGCCGGTGAGCGATGGTGAGCACGGTGCACTGCTTGAAGTGCGTGCGGATGGTGGACTGGATCAGGCGGTCCGTCTCCACGTCCACGGCGGCCGTGGCCTCGTCCAGGAGGAGGATTTTGCTCTTCCTCAGCAGGGCCCTCGCCAGGCACAACAGCTGCCGTTGACCCACGCTGCGCACCAACACGGCCTCGTCACGAACGAACGAACGAACGCCTGGCAATGCCCAGTCTCCCACGCACCCATAGGAATACTCTGGACGCCAGCGTCGTTCATTGGCTCTTTGAGGTTCTCTACCTGAGGTTCTCGCCCCCTTCGGAGCATTGGTGGCCCAGTCCGTCGGGCAGCGCCGACACGAAGGCGCCCAGGTGAGCCAGTTCCAGGGCTCTCCACAGCTCCTGCTCGGAACATCGCTCAAAGGGGTCCAGGTTCATCCGGAGCGAGCCCGAGAACAGCACCGGATCCTGCTCGAGGGAAGGGGGGTCAAAGGTCGCGTCTCAGCCCACGGAGAGACTTGGGACCCACCCACCTGGGGAATGATGGCGATCCGGGAGCGGAGGTCCCGTAGGCCCAGCTGGGCGATGTCCACCCGGTCGATGTAGATCCGCCCGCTGGCCGCTTCCAGGATGCGGAAGATGGCCAGGGCCAAGGACGACTTGCCCGCCCCCGTCCTGCCCACGATGCCCACCTGCCGCCGCCGGCCGCCGAAGGGTTAGGATCGGCCGGCAATGGATTGCGCGGGCCGGTCACCTTCTCTTGGTCCCGGATGCTGACGGAGATGCCCTTCAAGGCCCAGTCCAGACCTTTGCGGTAGCGCAGGCCGTAGTCCTCGAACTGGACGCTTCCCGCCGAGGGCCAGCCGCTCGCCAGGTCGGCGTCGTCCGTCAGCCGGGGGGCCTGGAGGGCGGCCGGCGAGTGACGGGCGGATCGACGGACGGGCCACCCGAGCGACCGAGCCCACCTCTTTGGGGGTGTCGGCGTACTCCTTGACTCTCTCCACCGACACGATGTTGTTCTCCACGTCGGTCCACGATCGGACGATCCAGCTCAGGATCCCCGTCACCTGTGCGGCAAAAGGCAAATTCCAAAGGCGTCCGGGAGGAAGCCTTCCTGCAAGTGTTCGTCTAGTTTGGGGGGAGCGCTCGCACCTGGAGCGAGTGCGAAAGCACCAAGCCCACCACCCCCGGACTGAGCCGCTCCCGACTTTGCACCGAGAAGACGGCGGCCGCCAGGACCAGCAGATTCCCCAAGAACTCCAAGTTGACCGCCAACCACCTGCCAGACGGACACGCGTCCGCCGTCAGAAGAGGTCAACCAAAACGGGCGTCGTCGAGTCCGCTTCCGGGGTCCGAGGGTCCCGTTACTTGGAAGTAACGCCAATCGTCTACCGCGGCCCCCTGGGGCGAAGCGAGATGGAACGGCACCTGGTCGCCACGTAGCGGGGAAAATAGGCTTCCTGGTTCTGGTCGATGAGGCGGTGGGCCCGCCGCAGGAAACGCTCCTGTTCGCCAAAGGCCCGGATCACGCTGGCGCCCTGCACCGTCTCGTTGAAGTGAGTGTAGAGGGGCGAGCGACTGACCGCCTCCAGTCGCCGCAGCTGACAGGACGCCGCCACGTAGAAGCTCTAAGCGCCAAAGCGAGGCCAAAGGTCAGGGCGGCGTCCGGCCTGACGGCGGCGGGGGGGCGGGCGGACTCACCTGCACGCAGACGTAGAGGCAGGCCAGCGGGAGCAGCACCAGGCCGCTGAGGGGCGTGGCCACCAGGACCACCACGCAGACTTCCAGGAGCTTGAACAGGTAACCCAGCATCATCTTCAGGCCTTCGGGAACCATGCAGTCGATGGCGTCGATCTCCTTGGAGAAACGGTTCAGGAGGTTCCCGCTGGGCGTGGCCTCGAAAAAAGACACGGGCGAGCGCAGGACGTCCTGGAGCAGGTCGGCGTGAAGGCGGCGCGAGGCCACGATGCCGCCCAGGGCCACCGCCAGGCTGGTCCCGAACATGGCCAGACCTGAGTCGGAGACGTGGTTTACATCCAAATTCGGGTTGTGATGTCACGGCTGGAATGGCCAAATTAAAAAAAAAAAAAAAACTCCTTTGATAGCGCCTTTTGAGCGCAAATTTGAGCGACCTTGAGTCAGGCCCAGAGCTCCGAACACACTGAGCCTGAGCACGTGGTCCGGCCGGGTGCCGTTGACGGGCCGGTCGTCAGCCCACAGGCTCAGCCAATAGCTGTACGCTAAGGAGGCGGCCTGCTGGAAGGCGCACAGGAAGACGATGGTCATGATGAAGGTCAGCCCCACCGTTCCCAAGTAGTCGCCGTAGACCCGCAGCTTCACCTAAGCACACGCGATCGGTCGGTCGGTTCCCCGTCGGTTCTTTGCGCTTTGGCCTCGGCTCGGCTCGAGTCGGGACTCACTCTCCCCACGCGGGGCAGGTCGGCGCGGGTGAGCTTGCCCAGAGAATCCGAGGACAGGTCTTGGTGGAGTCCCGCCGCTTGAACGCTAGCGCCGCTCATGTCGCAGCTGGCAAACACAATAAATGCGCCTCGTGATGTCGTCAAAATCAAGCAAAAGATCAGCCGTTACCTGATGAGCCGCTCCTGGGAAAGATCGATGGAAAAATCGGTGAAACTCAGGCGGGACAAGGATTTCCTGCTGACTGGAAAGAAAGAAGAAAAAAAATCAATAAAATAGCACCACAGTGGCAAATCACGCTCTTTGTTTACCGCGTTTGTAGGATGAGCTTTCTCTGGGTGGTGGCGCCGCGCTAAAGTTGTGGATCAACTTGGCAAAATCTCCTTTGAGTTCCAACAGCTGGGCGTAAGAGCCCATCTCCGAGACGCGACCGTCCTCCATCACCAGCACCAAGTCGGCGCCGGACAGCAGGCTCAGGCTGTGCGTGACCAGCACCCGCGTCTGAAAGACGTCCAAAAACACGTCCTTTGGGGACAATAAAAAGGATACGGCGACATTAACCCGCCCCCTCCTTTGCCACCTTGCTTTTGAGGAGACCTTTGGGTCCGAGCACCCGGTCAAAGATGTGCCGGCCCACGTGCGCGTCCACGGCCGACAGCGGGTCGTCCAGCAGGTACACGTCGCTCTGGCGGTAGACGGCTCGCGCCAAGCCGATCCTCTGCTTCTGACCGCCGGAAAGGTTCAGGCCCTGCGAGCCCACCGTCGCTGATCAGCCGCGGCGAAGGGGGGACGGATCTCCGGGCCCGAGTCCGGGAAAGCGCCCACCTTCTCCCCGATCTCGGTGGCGTCTCCCGCCGGGAGGCTCTCCAGGTCGGGGCGCATGGCGCAGGCTTCCAGCACGCGGCCATACCAGCGTTCCTTCCTCTCCAGCCCGAACAAAACGTTCTCCTCCAGCGTGGCGTTCTGGATCCAGGCCTGCTGAGGGACGTAGGCCAGGGAACCCTGCGGGCGGGCGGGCGGACGGGCTCAAAGGGCGACCGGAGAAGGCCAAACGGCGATAACGTGGGACTTGGCGACGCTCACCCCAACCAGGACGGAGCCGCTCCTCTGGGTCATCTCTCCCAAAATGGCCGCCAGCAAGGAAGACTTCCCCGAGCCCACCTGGCCCACCACCGCCACCAGCGTGCCGCTCTTCACCTTTGTCAAACGGTCGACACGTATCTCACTTGACTTTTGATTCCGGCCACGCCACGCCACGCCCCGCCCACCTTCAAGTGGATGCCCCGCAAGCAGGCCGCCCCGTCGGGGGACCAGGCAAAGTGTCCGTCCCGAATCAGCACTCCGTCGCCGTCTGAGAAGGGGGGGAAAAAAGGAATTGGGCCCGCGGGTGGATTAAAAGCGCCGATGGCGGACGTGGGCTGGACATTGGCCCCCCCCGGCGGGCCCCCGATCGATTCTTTGAAGGAACCCCGAGCGCTCTTTCCTACCGGGGGAAGGGGCCCGATTCTCCACGGCGTCCGAGGCCAGCTCATCTTGGCACAGGAAGTTGGCCAAGCGTCTGAGGGACACCAAAGCCTGAGCGAGCCGGGTGGAATGGCCATTAGCCATTGATCTCGGGAGCCAGGGGATGCTCCGCCCACACGCTGGGCGCCGCCACTCGCCTGCAAGGTGGTGCTCATGGCAAAGGGCAGCTGGCTCAGAGGCGTTTTCAGGATGTTGATGAGAGCCACCGACACAAAGATCTTCTGCGCGTCCAGGACGTTGCGCTCGTCCGCCAGCACGTAAACGGCGAACACGGCCAGGGCGATCTGAAAGACGGGGGGTGGGGGCGGATTTTTGATATTTCCTTGACTTGCCCCTCCCCATTCGTAAGCAGCGGGGACGGCGGCGAGGAGGGCCGGTCTCACCAGGAAGGAGGAGGAGCTGAAGGAGGCCAGCGAGACGGAGTAGAGGACCTGAGACTTCTTCAGAGCGTCCAGCTCGCCGTCCCTCAGGACGCCCACGCGACGCAGGAAGGCTTCCTCCCAGGCGTAGAACTTGAGGATCTTCACCCCGCTCACGATCTCGCTCATCAGCTTGACGCGAGCGTCCATGAAGTCCATCTGCACTTCCTGCGGAAGGCGGGTCGGAGGGCGGGGCCTGGCGAGTCAGCCCGGGCGTCCCCCCGCGGCCGGCCCCTCGGCTTTCGACGCCCCAGGGCGACTCGCCTGCAGCTTGCTCCTCAGCTTGGCGATGAGCGCGTTGAGGGGGAAGATGAGGATCACGGCGAGCGTCCCGGCCAACGCCGACAAACCCAGCAGCTGTCGGACGGGAGATTGGTTAAAAAAAGGCCGGTGGCAACGGCGGTGGCACCTTTGGCTTACGTCGGAAAGAAAGTAGAAGCAGAGGGCCATCTCCACGGGCGCCGCCCACAGGCTGTTGACGTAGACCGCCAGGTCCATCAGCTTCTGGGCGTCCACGGAAATCAGATTGACGATTTCCCCCACCGTGCACTGGCGGCGGGCGCCGCTGCTCATCACCAGGCACTGGCGCAAACGGGGCGGGCGGTGGCGCTTTTTTTTCACGCAAAACGAACGGGGGCGGCGCCGGAGCTCACCTTGCGGTAGACCAGGCCCGCCACGGCGCTCTTGAGCCTCATGCCCAGCGTGAAGCAGCGGTACATGTACTGGTGGTTGAGAAGCGACTGCAGGCAAGACAGCAGGAAGAGCAGGCCGGCGAACAGGAAGCCCTTCCACGCCGCCTCGTCCGGGTTGCGCATGAAGGCCAGCAGCAGGCTGCCGGCGTCGAGGGCGGCCAGAGGACGGTCGGCGCCGAGTCCGCCCGGGCGCCAACCGTCCTTTGGTCCGGGACCAACCTGAGCACCTGCGGGACGGCGAACATGAAGGCGTCGTGCAGGAGCAGGAAGAAGATGCCGCGCAGGAAGTAGGGCCCGAAGCAGCGGGCCACGGCGCGCAGCAGGAGGTCCACGTAGAGACGCTGGTTTTCCCCGGACGGGCTCGACGGCGGCGCCGGCGGCATTGGGGGCCGCGACCTTTCCGCGGACTCGCTCAGCAGCGGCCGTTTCTCCCCCGAGCGCCTCTGGGAGAGCGTCCTGCGCACATTCCCACGGCGTTTCTCACGGCTGACGTTTCGGGTGAGCGCCGTGAGGACGCGCCTCGGTCGGTCCCCCACCGCTTTTGTGCCGACTTGGGCGCCCAGGCGGCTTCCAGTTCCCGCGCGATGCGCGGCGACGCGTCCTGCTCGCGCAGGGGCCACAGGTCGGACGCCAGCAGCGGGCGCCGAAAGCCTCGGATCACCAGCCTGGGCGCACAATTAAGTGTGGATTTCAAATGACATAAATAGATATAAATAAATAATGATTCACATAAATGCATGGTTGCAGATGAAAATCCAAATAAATGGCAATGACAAATAAAATGATGACAGTTACCACCCAAAAAAGAACAATACTCTTTCTATACACACTATAAATGCAGTTGACTTACCCGCTGAACCAAAAGAAGAAAAACTTGGAAAGGAAAGAGGCGTCCTCTTCGGGGCACGCGTTCTGAAAGTCAAGAGAAAATGGCATTTGACGGGAAAGGCCGCGTTGGGGCCGCGTTGGGGCCGCGTTGGGGCCGCGATGGGGCCACCTGGGCGCGTGGCCGACCGAGCGGTCGCCGGTCCGAGAAAGCGCTCAACGCCACTTGGGCCGCTTGAAGGGAGAAATTCATGAAAAAGGCCACCAAAGCGAAGGCGTCCGAAGAGAAGCCCTGAAACAATGGAGAGAAAAAAATGACGGGGGGGACAATGTCGTGTTGCTTCGTGAGCGCCAAGGCGAGCAAAAGAAAAAATGCAGGTTTTTCGCACGTGGCCCCTCGACAAGGCCCGGCGACCTTTGGGAGCCGGGTGCCAATTGAAAAGGCCAAACATCCACTCGCGACTTTTGCCGCCCCACCCAAAAGGACGCATTGGTCGCGCCGTGCCGTTTGCCTCCTCCCCAAATATTCCCTTCGCTCCTCACGCCAAACCAAGGGGGAAATCCCGATCCCCGGACCCGGGGAAAGACGGGCCGGTCGCTGTTACCTGTCGGTGGATGCGCCGCACGGCGGCCTTGAAGGGAAGAACGGTGCAGAGCAGCGACAGCGTCCAGAAGAGGAAGAGGAGCACGGACGAACGCACGCCTTTCCGTCTCTCCGCGTGAAGCACCGGCACGGTGGCCGCCTGCCAGAGGCCAAAGATGGGGCGGCGGCGGCGGCGCGCCCGAGCCGGCGGGTCACGTACCGTGGTGAGGGATCGGAGCAGCGGGCCGAGCAGGAAGACCAGGGCGGCGCCGTCGCCGCGGAGCTGGTCCTTCTTTCGGGCTAGCACGTAGAAAATCTCCAAGAGGCTCAACGACGACAGGCTCAGACTCACAAGCTGCGCCGCAAAACCGATTCCGTTAGTATTGAATGGCGGATGGCGAGCGAGCCGGGCGGGCGGGCATCGAACCCGACCGACCGTCTTGGCGCAGCAGAGCGAGGAGAGCGGCAGGGGCGGGGCCGCCGGGGTCCGCGGGTAAAGCAGGTAAAGGAGGTACG
Organism: Stigmatopora argus; assembly: GCF_051989625.1. Lineage (NCBI taxonomy): Eukaryota > Metazoa > Chordata > Actinopteri > Syngnathiformes > Syngnathidae > Stigmatopora > Stigmatopora argus. The sequence continues at coordinate 462,826 of NC_135402.1, forward strand.
GGGGCCCGCAAGACCACAGGAAGACGCAGGGCAAGAGCGGGAGGACGGTGTGGCGGAAGCACGCCGTCACGTCCGGCTCCTCCGTGTACCACGTCACGTTCCAGTCCTGCGCAAAAACAAACAAAAGTCATTTGGAATATTCCGCCGTCACCATTCGACCTTGGTCAAAAGGAGGACGTCGTTCTCATGATAGGGGCTGTACAACCCGCAAACGGAGTTTCAAGGCCTAAATATTCCATCTTTCTTTCATAAATAACAAAACATATGTCAAATTGAATCAATCAGTGACTTACAAATACTCCCTTATTATTCAACAAGTAAAAAGACAAGCAAAATACACACAATTCATCCCTTTTTAACTCTATGTACTTATTGATGCATGTCAAATGTTATGACTATGACTGTGATTCAATTTGCATTCTGGACTATTTTCTCCAATGGAATTTCACCCCCAAACCACGGCAAAATAACCTGCGGCCAACAAGACTGACACGCAAGTTGGCCTTAGTGACTTAAAAAGAAGGAGCTGACAGTGACTCACCCACAAAGGATCCAAACCGCCGAGGCGACACAATTCTTCCATGGCCGCTTGCCCGTCCGTCCGTCCGCTCGTTCGGCTCGCGTCGCCACACGGATCTGTCGGACAGCCGGCTTTTTTTGGGGGGGGTTTAGCCCTTCACGAGGCTCGCGCACAAGTGACACATTTGGGAAGCGAGTGGCAACTACTATAGGTGACATGCACGCACACATGCACGGATGCACGGGCAAAGTCAATAAGCGTATATAGTATAAGGTTCCCATAAAGTGGTCCATTGACGTGCGTTTTCGGTACCAGCTGCATTCAATCAAAACACCGGAGTGGGACCACTCGTCTTGACAATATTCCAGATATACTATTCCGCACATTCCGTATATTTGCAAAGCGAGTAGTAGTATGTATTTGTTGTGAAGGCCCCAGCAGGCCCCCCCTTCATAAAAACACACCATTTGATGGTTACCTTATTTTTTGGGGGTGCCTCATTTTTACCGGTCAAAAAATAGGGAAAAAAATCAATGGCTCACAATTCTGAAAGCACAGAAGAATTTTATTTTGATTTTTTAAGAAACATTTGACAATATAAGGAAGGAGAGGACAAACGCAAGGTGAAATGTGTTGGGCGCCATGTCCGCCGCCGCCGCCGCCGCCACCGGTCATCTGCGGTAGCGCCCCCTCTCTTTGTCGCGCTCTCGATCCCTGGGCCGCTCGCGCTCCCGCCGGGGTCCCGTCCGCTCCCGTTCCCGCTGGCGCTCGCGCTCTCGCCGACTGCTCACCACCGCCTGCGTCCGCCGCAGGAAGTCGTCCACGCGCATGTCGTAGTCGTGCTGCTGAAGGCGGCGCACGCCCGTCAGTTAGTCGGACCTGGACCCGCGCCCGAAGGCCCCCCGCCCGCCGACGGACTCACCGGACTGGACGCGAAGGCGCGGTGCGACGACGGCGCCGCTCGCTGTTTGTCTCGGAAGCGGGGGGGCGGAGCCTCGTGCGGCGCCATGGGGTGATGGTGGTGGTAGGCCTGATGCGGGGGCGGCGCGTGGTTGTGGTGGTAGTAGGGTGGGTGGTGGGGGGCCGCTTGCTCCGCGCCGGGGTACGGCGCCTGCGCGAGGCCCGCCGTTTTGTCATCGCGTACGTCTATCCGGACGGGGCCGCCGGGTGGGCAGGCGTACGTACCAGAGTCTGCCAGGGCGGCGGCGGTCCCACGTTGTGGTGGTAGTCGTGCATGTAGTCGTAGGACTGGCGGGAAATGGGAGGGCGGGGTTTCATCCAGACCATCGGGATCATGGAGGAGAAAAGGGAGGCGACGCACTCACCCCGTTGAGGAACACGTCTCGTCTGACGTTGGAGAAGCGTCTAAAGGAAAAAAAGGAGGGGTGCCATTGATGGGGTGTCATGGGGGGAATTGGCGGGTGGGCAGGCGGTTGTCTCACCTGTCCAGTGGCGGGTTGCGCAGATCCTGGATGAAGCCTGAAAAGCAAAAGAAAATTGAGTTTGAAGCAAGACTCGCTCGCTCGCTTTGCCGCCAAAGGGGGGGGGGTTCGTCCCTCTGTCGGACCACCCTCTCACAACCTGATCGCTGGTTGAAGTCCGGCCCGTCGGCCCGAGGTCGCTTCCTGCCGTGGAGGTCGTACTCTTCCGGACGACGCCTACGTGGACGGACAAGTGGACACAAGTTGAGACGGGGGCGCCCGTCGCCGGAGAAGCGAAAGTCAAAAGGCAAAAAAATAAAACATAAAAAGGTCATACTCAGCCTTCTCAGGACCTTATTGGGACTCCACTGAGAGCTTGCGGGGGGTGTCAGAGTCAAGCCAACGCTTACACTTACACACTCGCTCCCTTAAATAAATCTGTTCACGCGTCATTACATTTACTTGAGATAATTTCCCATTAGTGTTACGGAAGGCTAAGGGCAGGCAAACTATGTCGCTTGGAAAGTGACATTTTCAAATACTCAATTCTTTGTATTTACTGATCGGGAAGCAATTCCCGATCAGACTGACTTTGGGCTCATGGGAACATTCGGGCATTGGTGGACATTTGCAGTTTAAAAAAGGTGAAAAACGAGAGACCCTCGGGAAGAACCATCAAATAAACAACTAAAAAGATGTGAAAATGAGGAACAAAAAAGAGATTGAATCCCCCTCCCCCTGAAACCGCAAATGAAAAACCTAGAAGAGGAAAAGCTGCACAAAAACACAGGCCACATTTTGTCAACAACATTGCGTCTCCATCCTTTGAAAATTGAGCTGTGAAATTAATGGCAGGTTGGCCTACAGTCCAGTCAAGTCCGTCAGTCAGTCAGTCAGTCCACTATTTGGCTTTCCAAGTCGCAACGTAGATTTAAGGGGGCACTCCCCTCTAAGCATTGTTACAGATGACCCAGTAGGTGATCCAAATGTGTCTCTTTAAGCATTAAGAGTAAAACGTAGACACTAAAGGAGAATTAAATGCAAAACATGCGTCGCCGTCACCCCAAATACAAAGTCAACAAACTATCAAAAACTAAAAATGGGTTCTGTATTGGACTAGGGGAAAAAAAAAACAGTCCCCAGCTCGTCCTTAAAGTCCAAAGTCAACCCCCCCGCGTTTGCACCTCCCCGTCACAATAAAAAGGCGCCCGTGGTCGGAGCAATAACGCAAACACTTAAAGAAATGAAAGGTTAGGTAGGGGTCAACATACCGCTTGTGATGGAAAAGTGGACTTTGGATTCTACAAAGTTTCTTTCCACATCTGCGTCCTTTTTTTTAATAAAAAAAGCAACCCTCTTACTCTGAAAGGGTGCTGGTGGAGGTGGCGCTGCGGTCCTGTCAGCCGCCACACAAAAGCCCCCCGGCCCTCGAGGCCACGTCACCCCCGGCTTGGCAGACTTTTCCTTTTTTTTTTTTGTCCATCAAACAAACACTTGAGTTCATTCGAGAGCGCACGGCAACTAAAGGGGTCCCGATTGGGGGCGTGGCTCGGGCTTTTTTTTTTTTTTAAGCGTCCCGATCGGGGGCGTGGCTCAGGCTTTTAAAAGTGTCCTCTGGCTCAGCCCCCTTTTAGCAGTTCCATCTTTTACCTGATTGGACAAGCGGAGCACGGCCCGCTTCCTTGCCCAACCCCGCGTGCCAGAGTCCAGGTGGAGACCACCGCAGTCCCTTTCCTTCCCCTTCCGACCTCCCCCTTCCGTGAGTCCAGCCGAGGATCTTATGGGCAAAAGTCCGTCCACCTAGGCTAGGCTAGCTCGGACGGGCTACCCGCAAAAGAGATGGAGTCATACAAACGGCAAAAGACTCCGGTAAAAACTCCAGAGCCGGCCGCTCGGCCGGCGACGTCCTCGTCGGCGGCGGGTGGCGCCGGCCGCGACGGGAAGCGGGAGGAGGAGGAGGAGCTTGAGGATTGGCTAACCTTCCCGGCTCGCGCAGCGGCGGGCGGCCGCGGGGCCGCGCTTCCGAAGGCGTCTCGCGCTTGTGGCGGACGCGCCGGGCCACCTGCTGGATGTCCACGCTCTCGTCCAGGGGGAACAGCACGCACAGCTGGGTGCCCACCTCCGGCTGGATTTCCTTCAAAGAGCCCACGCGTCAGTCCCGTTTTTTTGGGGCCGAATGGGGTCTCCGTCTCTCCGGCGCCCTTACTTGTCCGTCTCGTCCGATCTTGACGGGCTTGTGTTCGTTCCAAGGGTTGGCCAGGTGAGCCGTCTTGGTGAAGGGGAGCTCCCGCCTGCGGAGCGGGGAAAAAACAGACGTGAGGCGGGTGCGCCGTGGGCGTGGCCGGAGCCAGCTTCTCACCTGCACAGCCAGTCGATCTTAAAGACGCCACCCAGCATCTTGGCGTTCATGCCGGCCGGAAGAACCCAGTGGATGGGCGAGCCGCCGTGGAGCGATTCCGAAGCCAGGCGGGCGAAACCTAGCGGCGCGCCGGGGTTAGCATTTGGCTTCCCGCCAGGGCGAGGACGGGCGCCGGGCTCACCTTGGAATTTGCCGCTCTCCCGCACCGAGAAGACCAAGATGACGCTGCGGGCCGAGCGGAAAGCCGCGTTCAGCTTCTTCTCGTTGACGGGCAGCGTGGACCAGACGCCCTGCGAGAGAGACGAAGGCGTGAAGCGGGGAAAAAAAGGAGGAGGGACGAACCCGACGCCGCCGGCAGGCCCTTACTTTGGCTTTGGCCAGCGAGACGTTCTCGTGGTTGTTGCTCTTGATGACAAAGTAGCGCGACTCGCGCAGGATGTAGCGAAGATGGCCGCCGGGATCTGGGGGGAGGAGCACATGGAGCGGGCGAATGAGTGAGGTTGGCGAGCGTGGAGCTCCCGCTCCCCACGGAGGCCCACTTACTGACGGCTCGCACCGACGACGAAAGCTTCTCGCGCTTCCCCTGGGACCCTACGTAGGCAAACGGGAGGAGTTAGACCAAGGTCCGAGACCTTGCACCCCCCTAAGACCCCCGGCCACCCACCTGAGGCGTCAGACCCTGAGTGAGCCGACTCGCCGTCGTCGGAGAAGGTGACGGAGGACGCCGAGCGCGAGTCCCCCGCCTCGCTGCGGGTGTCGTAGTCGTTGCCCTCACCACGGCGCTCGTACTCTTCCTCATCTTCCTCCTCCTTCTCGCCTTCCTCCTCTTCACCTTCTTCCTCTTCCTCCTCGCCTTCCTCCTCTTCCTCCTCCTCGTCCCCCTCTTCTTCCACGCCTTCTTCCTCCTCCCCCGCTTCTACTTCCTGCTCGTCCTCGCCCCCCTCACCGGGGGAGGAGCTTCCCGAGCGCCGCTCCGGCGCGTACTCCGCCGCCACGTCTTCCTCCGCCGGGTCGCCGTCTCGCCGGTGGGAGGAGCCGCTCTGCCGCTTCTGAGCGGGAACAAGAGTCGGCAATGTTTTCATCCATTTTAATTCGCCTTCCTTTTATTTGGAAAATGGCGTCGAGGATTTCGCGTTGCGTCGGCGAGGGAAAATGTCAGTACCTGCTTGTCGCCGTCCCCGGGCGAGCGCCTGCGTCGGGGCCTATCGCTTCCGCGGGCGGCATCTCGCCGCCTCTTGCGCTCGGCGGAGTCGCCGCCGCGGTAGACGCCGACGCGATGGCGCCGGCGAGGACTGCTCGCCGACCTCTTGGAGGACGCCGAAGGGGGGGCGGCTCTCTTGTTGGCCGAAGACGAGCGAGAGGCGGCGCGGTCCGAGCGAGGCCGCTTCCGCTGGTGGCATTCCGAACGCTCGCCTTTCCGTTTGTTTCCTAGCGGACGAAAAGGAAAGGTGAGAAAGGACCGAGGCGGCGCGGCAAGGGACGGTCGCGCTACCTTGGCTACCTTTCTTGTCCGTGACGTGTCGCTCCGTTTGCGGGTTGTACAGCTCGTCGTCCTGGTCCGGAGCTTCCGTCAAGATGTCTTCAAGGACATTGAGCTCACCGTCTACAGCAGTCGACATGAGCAGAACACACAGTGAATTCATTGCCTAGCGATTCCTTGGACCCAAAATGGCACCGATGCAATATAGAACGCGATGTCATATGGTGGAGCAAGCAGCCTCGGTAAATGTTGGACATTTTTTTTTTCCCCTTCATTTGAGCTGATCTATTTTTAGACCGGGCGCTGAGAAATATTGCGTGACTTTGAGGCATTTTCAAGAATCTAGTTCTTTTTAGTATATCGTATTGATGATTACAACTATCAAAATAATTACACAATCGAGGTATTAGCTAACTTAAGTACATTAGCACAATGCTAATTATGATTACTTGTCGGTTCATTGTCATTAACACTATTACAGCTAGCAGAACACAAACCCAAGTTTACCAAGAGAAAGTTTACTTACTTTTGAACAAATGCTCAATCAACATAACAACGACAGGGTAAGAAGACATGTCTCGCGTCTAATTTTTGGTTGTGGTCAGTTTGTCCGTCCAACTGTTGTTTAATGCACACCTGCACGGACAAATGGCAAATTAAATAGATAGCGCCTCTCGACTGCACACGTGACCAAAAAGCGACAAATTAGAAGCAAATAACCCGATTAACGAGGTTAGCAAGCCGAAAGGTTCCCCCACACAAAGGCGAGCTAATCGAGCTCACGGCTAACGCTTACCTTTGTCTTCACGGCGGTCGGCCGCCATTCTGTTTTGAAGGCAAGGTGTCTTGCAACCGACGTGAACACCTCGCGCTCGTAGACTTGGTGGTAGTCGTGCGAAAATGAGAACGAGCCACAAACAAACAGCCGAAATTAACGACGAGGGGGACGGGATTCTAAGATGGCTGACTAGACCGGAATTCGTCGAGTTGGTTTTCCGGCATGGTCATCTTTTTTTGTTTTTTGTTTTCATTCTAGATTTTTTTCAAATGCTTGGCGTTAGACATAATTGGTAATAAAAGTCCTACTCCTCAAAATGGTGTCCAGGACAGTTCATTTTAAATAGCGTTAAACAATTGGGCGGTGACGTAATCAAGCTTTACAGTAAAAAATACATGTCGAATGTTTTGTTAATTATAATTTATTGGCTTCTTTCGACCAAAAGGTTGCTTTAAAATCAACAGTTTTTTACGTGGCTGTCATTGACCGAAGTACTTATAGTACATGTAAAATCCATTTGCAAGGCAGCGATAAAACGAGTTGGACTTTTTTCCTCCGGTCCGGTAGGTGGCGAAAGTGCGTCAGAATGTCCAAGAACGCGAGGAGGAAGAAGGCCAAGCGTTGTTGACTTCCTTTTTTTTCCACGTCAGCTAACTAGCTAGCGAGCGAGACCAATCGGCACAGCGGCTGTCATTCCTTCTTCCTCCTCTTCGGTTGAGTTCGCGGCCGGTGGCGGTGACGATGGCGGACGAGGCGACGCGCAAGGCGGTGTCCCAGATCCCACTGCTCAAGACGCAGGCCGGGCCGCGGGAGCGTGCGCTGTGGCCGCAGCGCCTGAAGGAGGAGTACCAGGCTCTCATCCGCTTCGTGGAGAACAACAAGGCGGCCGACAACGACTGGTTCCGCCTGGAGTCCAACGCGGACGGCACCCGCTGGAGCGGCACTTGCTGGTTCGTGCACGAACTGCTGCGCTACGACTTCCGCCTGGAGTTCGAGATCCCCGTCACCTACCCGGAGACGGCGCCCGAGGTGGCGCTGCCGGAGCTGGACGGCAAGACGGCCAAGATGTACCGCGGAGGCAAGATCTGCCTGACCGACCACTTCGCCCCCCTGTGGGCCCGCAACGCACCGCGTTTCGGCTTGGCCCACCTGATGGCGCTCGGGCTCGGGCCTTGGCTCGCCGTCGAGGTGCCCGACCTCGTCGCCAGGGGAGTCGTCGTCCACCAGGAGCAGCCCCGCCATTGACACACACTCACACATAGACCTGGCCGATTCCCATCTCGTTGACTACGATAGACGTCGAAACCAGAGTTGCTTTCAAAATCCACTTTCAACATGACCAGGCAAAAACTTGAAAACGTTGCCACCTACAAGCAGTGATGGACCGACACCGAGCTGTGTGGTACCTCTGATACGTGTACTTCTACCGTCAAAACAGAATATATACACATTCTTTTCAAAATAAATCACTGTACTAATGCAAATGAATAAACATACTTGCTGCCACCCTCCCTATTAAAAAGGACTGGACGTATACTTGTGATAAACAAATTGGTGGGAGTGCACGTCTTGACCAGATGAAAAAAAAATCCACCTTACCGTGTCATTGAAGGCACTAAACGTCCAAACTATTTGAAGTGAAAGAGTCTTGTAGCCAAGCACCCCACTTCATATGAATGGGACGTGTAAAGTTATTTAGATTGCCAGGATTGGACATCTATTTGTCAAGTGCTTTTTTTCTGGTGGCCAACTTGGGTAGGGCAAGTGGAAATGACATTTCCAGGTACATTGTCGTGTTATTTTGTAGTACTCCCCTACAGCTTTGTCATTTTAGAGCCGTAACCATATTGACGCAGCAACAATAAAAGTCATTTGCAATCAGCTCAGGTGAATTGTAGCCAGTTTAATGGAGTAAAAAAAAATTAAAACAAAAACTTACAATAAAAAGCCAACTATTCAGACACCCAAAGTTTGAAGGTTCTGTCGTAGGAGCACGTGGCGATGAGTCTGGCGTCGGGCGACACGTCCACGCCCATCACCTGAAAAGCAAATGCGTACCGATCGATGCGTGCGGGTGGGTGGGGGGTGCCGCAGGCAACAAAAAGCGCCTACCTTCCCCTCGTGGCCGGCGAGCGTCTTGAGCGGCATCCATCCGGGGTGACTCCAAACCTTGGCCATGTTGTCGTACGCGCACGTCAACAGGAAGTGGCCGTCCGTGGCTGAGGAGACAAACGCGCGGGAGAGAAGAACTGACGGTAAATACAAGCCAGTGACGTTCAGAATGTTTTTGGTTAGAAATCAGGCTCTCTTCTGTTGTTGACTTGAGGATTATCGATAATCAACGCCGTGTCGCGTCAAACTTACGCTGGAATCTGACGCCCGAACACAGGTTCTGGTGGGCAGGGATGGTGTAGAGGCACTTCCTGTTTCTCAGCTCCCAAACCTTACAGGTGTTGTCGCCACTTCCTGTCGCTAGGTGGTAGCTGAAAAACAGAAAAAAACGAATTGAAGAGATCAGGTCAAATTCAGGAGCGTTCCCGGTGGTTTTTAGGCGCCGACCCGTTTGGAGAGAAGTTGACGCTGTAGATTTCCTTGAGGTGACCTTCCAGGAAGACCACGCAACGTCCCGTGCGCAGATCCCAAACGCGTCCGAAGGCGTCTAATCCGCTGACGGCCCAAACGGAAATCACGGTCGACTCGCGATCCCACTTTGGAGGCGGCAAAAGCGGCGCCGCTCACCCGGTGGCGGCCAGCGAGCCGTCCGGGTGAAAATGGAGGTCGTGAACGCCTTTGCTGTGTCCTTCTTGATGGAGAATTTCCTCCTTGACCTCCACGTCCCACAGACGCCACGAATTGTCGTAGCTAGGCGGGGCCAGAAGCGCCTTAGCGGGAGGCCGCCGGTCGCGCGCCGTGCGTTGGTGCGGTTCCTTACCAGGTGGATCCCAGGAACCTTCCGGACGGATGCCAGCACACTCGGGAAACCCGCTCGCTGTGGTCGTCGATGCTCGCCACCGGTTCGTCGCTACGGCCGCTCCGCGTTATTGATTTGGGGGGAGGAAAAAAATCTTTCGGCGCGCGGCCCACGTTACCTGAGCAGGTTCCAAAGTTTGACCGAGCCGTCGGCCGCGCAGGATGCCAGGCTGACGTCCGACTCGGGCAGGGAGACGCCGGCGTCGGGACGAAAGACCACCGCCCCCACGTTGGTGTTGTGACCTACCCGCAAAAGAGTTCAAAACAAAACATTGGCAGCCAGCGACGGCGCTCGACGTCCAAAATGTTGGAAGCCGGTGGGCCGGCGGCGAGTCCCAGTCACGCCGGAATGACGTCAACGAAACAGCTACCTCTCAGCGTGCGAATCAGGTTGCAGTCGGGAACGGACCAGAGCTTGCACAAACCGCTCCTGCGAAAGACGCGTGGCACGTTAGCTCCGCGTTAGCCCACGGGACTTAGCGCTAGCGTTACCAGGAGGCGGTGGCCAGCATTTTGGAGTCGGGGCTGAAGTGGCAGAAGCTGATGGGCCGATCGTCCCCGATCTGACTGCAGAAGTTGTTCAGGTTCTGCGACGGCGAAGGAAGACGTTTGAGAGGCCGGTGCCAAAATGACCACGGCGGCCGGACTGGCGCCGCGCTCACCCTCAGGCTCTTGTTTAGCTCCTGCTGGCGGATGGTCCTGGTGGCCTCGCAGATTTCCTTCTGGGCCCGCGCCGTGTCCAGACGCTTCATGGACCTGACGGCGGGACGTTAAGACTCGTTTGGCGGCGGCTCAGCGGCGGTCCACGCTCACCTGGGCAGAGAGTAACGGGCCAACCAGAGACGGGCGTCCTTGAGAGAGGCGGGGCCTTCGTGGTACCAGGTCTGATTAGACTGGAAAAAAACAACCAGACTTGAGACAGACATGCAAAACGCATGCAAAACGCTAGCCCGGAACGTGACTCACGTCCTCCTGGGATCGCTTGACTCTTTCCTCGTCTCTCCTGGACTTCTTCAGGGCGTCTGGACCCACCACCGACAGAACGCCGCGCAGCCTGCACGGTTTCACAAGATGGCGTTGACAAAATGAGTCCCGTGGTACTTTTTGAAAGAAGAACTACTACAAGTGTACACTCGACATGAACATTTAAGAATTGGTGCCTAGCCGTTAGCCAAAGACAATGGAAGGTCGTCCCCCGCCGCAAAGAGGGCACACGTACCTCTCCCGCCGATCCGCCGGCCCCTCCCCAAACAAGGTAATGGGCTCCCCGAGCGCCCGCAGCCCGGCCTTGACTTCGGTGTCGTCGGTGGAGACGGTGATCTGTCGCGCTCGCTTCCTCCTCTCGAACTCGGCCAGCGCGTCCTGTTGCCTCCGGTTGATGTGCTCCTCCAGCTCCAGCGTGGCCCCTGCCGACGCACGCGGGTCAGGGGCGCCGCCGCGTCACGGCGCCCCGGCGACCGTCCCAAAGAGCGCTCGCCCACCGGACGAGACGTTGATGTTTCCCGCCTCGATTCCCGCCTTGACGGCGTCGTTGACGGCGGCGGGGTCGGCATTCAGGCGCTCGCGTTCTTTTTCTTCCAGGCTCCCGTAGAACACGCGACCTTTCTTCGACGCGGGCGCCGGGTCTTCGTCGTCCGACATTCTGTCGATGGCCGTTGTTTTCGCGGACTGTCCGCAAAATAAAGGCAAGTACATTTGAGTGGAACTGTGGTTCTTTTCGACAGGGTGCTGAATAGGGTCTAACACTTTTTTCAAAGACTGTACGCAAAATTCAAGCATTGGCCAAACCTTGAAAACGTAAAAGTAAAGTCCAAGTATTTCCAAGGACCCATACGAAGCCTGAATATTGCCATTACTTTACATTTAAGTGAGTAAACATTCATTTAGAAAGACAAATGCGCACGGTTTGGACGCTCCTGCTCATATTGCTGAAATTTGTTTTGGTCTATTGTTCAATTGATGTAAAAAAAACCTTCAAATTACTTTTAATGAAATACATTTCACAACATGTAGTTACGATTGACGGAGACAGGCGTCCAGTGCTTTTGCACTAGGAAGGCTATGAATATTGAGAATACTTGCAAGAACCGCGCAAGTAAACGCGCCCGCCACCACCACCGCATTTAGCCGCTCGAGTTAGCATGAGCTACTTTATGTCACGAAGAAATGGCAAAATTCCTCCAAAAACGTTCAGGTCACAGACCTAACTTTGATTTTAATTAGTAGCAATCAAACTGAAAGAACATTCATTGCTATAATTGTAAATTAAATGAAAAAACTCACACTTTTGATCGTGCAAATGGGCTCAACTTGAGCGAATGACTTTCCTTGTGACCCGGATGCAGTTGGGTCTTTTTCCGGATTTAAAGTTTGCACTTCCTGCTAACACTAAGATTCCAAAATCTTCAGTAATTCTGCATTTCGAAGGGTAGAACGACAGTCAACGCCAGAATTAATAACAAATTGGAGACAATTTCCAGGTAAAGCTGTGTCTATTTGTTGCTATCTACGACCGGGACGGCGTCGCCAACTTTAGCCATTTAGCTTAGCATTGCCTTCTTCTTGAACGCAATTGCACTAACAAATGCGCCCTCGAAATTTAACTTCCAACTCTCGGTAGTTTGCAAAAAGATTTGTTTGACTAAATTTAAGACGTTTACAATCAGAATAATAATTTCCCTGTGATAAATATAAATGTTTATTCATCAACGTCAACCACGCAGCAACGTCGGCATATTAAAATGTACAATCCTCATACTAAAGACTTTTAAAAAATCGAGTGCATTTTGGCCATAGGAAGGTTAAAGTTTCATTTCCTGCTTGAAATTGATGGTGATTTACTCAAGTCCATTCGTTGAATTGGACGTCCAGTGCTGTCAACGGTAGACAAGTTAATTGGGAAAATGCAAAAAAAATATCCTGGCTTAGCGTTCATGTCAATAGAAGTGCAAAATGTCTTTTAGGCCACGAAAAGGTATTCATATTGACTGCTTTTAATGTTTTTAGCTGGTGTGGTCCCGGACAAGATGCTGAGGCGGAAACCCACTCGTCTGGAGCTGAAAATCGACGACACGGATGAATTTGAGAGCATCAAGAAGGAACTGGAGGTCATTTTCCTCTCGGCTTCTCTCCCATCAAAGTACGTCCGTGATCACCTTTTCTCCCTGGCCACAGGCGCGGAAACGTCAGCGAGAAGAGGCAGAGTCGGGAGGCGCGCCGGGCGGCGGGGACTCGGCCCTCGGCGCCGACGGAGCCCAAGCGGCGCTCTCGTCCGCCACGGCCAGAGCGGAGCTCATCAACGAGCGGATCGGCTTCAAGCCGCACCCCAAGGCCACCGTGCTGCCCGCGCTCTTCAGGAGTTTGCAGTTTTGATCAATCGGCGATCAATAATGCTTGCTACAAGCGCCACTTTTCGAGGAAAGCCAGCTGCTGGCGCTCAGAGATCACCCAGGACGTCAACTTCCAACAAATAAATAAACTTTGATATGGATTGTCCCTCCAGAAAAAAGGCCGGATTTTGCTGAAAAATACTAAATATTAACCCTTTATAGGACAATTGACTATTTATGGTCATTCCAATACAAAAAAACTCATTGGAGGTCCACATACATCATATTGTGGTGCCTGGGTGATTATGATTTTTTTTTTCATAATTACTGTATTTTTTTTTACATTTTTTTTGTAATGAATAAATACAATTAAAATGATTACAAAGTGAGGAAATTTAAATTGAATAGAATTTAAGTCACTAAAACAGAAATACACTTTGGTCGCGGCTCTCAATTTGTTGAATTTCATCGTAATAGTTTCATTACCTGCCAATGACGGCAAGAGACGTCCACTTCATTTAAACTGGGAAGTTACAGATAAAATATTTTGAAATTGGCTTGGCTACCAATGATAATGATAGCAGTCTAAACTATTTAAACTACATTGTATGATTTTTTCAATTGGTAAAAGTAATTCACCATTCTATCACCTTATTGGCTGCTATTAACAGTGCTTGATGTCCGCTCCACGTCGACTGTCAAAACAAATTGGACGTCAGCGCCACTAAAAAAAAGTGCATTCACAGCCATCTTAATTAAATCAATGGATTTTCTCTCCATTTTTAATGAAAAAGAAAATAATAAAAAAAGACAAATCATGGGTTGCCATTGCAGTTCCATTTGGACCAGGCGGAATGTTTAGCGCTGTCAATGGCAGCCCACGAGTGCATTACAGAGTGTTAAAAAAAAAAAAAAATCAAGCTATTATGTACAGTAGAAAGGGATGTTAGTCTTGTGGTGGCTACGGTTAGAGGATTATAGCCAGGAAATGTGTTTACGCCGAAGGAAAAGTGTGTCCAGAAACTCCGCCGGTCGGAAGTTGAAGCCAATCAAATTCCTCCTTTTCATTTCATTGGCAAGCGAGCGGTACCGGTCAGGAACCCGGCCGCGACGTCCATTTCCATCGTCGGTTACCATTTTTGGGGGGCGGGGCGGGCCGTCGACGCTCACTTCTTCTTGATGGCGGCGAGATCTCGCTGCAGATCCGAGAACTTGGGTCGCTCTTCCGGGCTGTAGTGCCAACAGCGCTGCATCACCTTGTACACGTCGTCCGGGCAACGCTGAGGGCACGCCATCCGGTAACCTGTCGGGGCGAGCGAGACGGCGCGGCATCAGCGACCGTCGCCGTGTCGTACACGACGGGACGGACGGACACCGACCTTTCTCTACTTGCTCTCGAGCCTGCTGATTGGTCATGCCCGGGTAAGGACACACCCCCAGACTGAAGGTTTCCCACAGGAGGATGCCGTAACTCCACACGTCGCTCTCGGAAGTATAGCGACCTGCCGCATTTTAGGCAACTTCAACAACTTGAATCTCGTATTATTGTTTTCCGCAGCATGTTTTCCTTTTCAACGGCGGGTCGTGCCAACTTACCGTAGTTGAGCGCTTCGGGCGCCGTCCACTTAATGGGAATTTGCTTGAGTCCGGAGGAGGAATAAACGCCGTCGTCTTCCTGCCGGCTCATGCCGAAATCGCTGATCTTCAACAGGCTGCCTTCGCCCACCAGGCAGTTCCTGGCGGCCAGGTCCCTGCCGGCGGGGCAGGGCGGGACGAGTGGGTCAGGGGCCGGACGGAGAGATCGGTCGGTCGGCCGGCGACCTCTCACCTGTGGATGCAGTTCTTGTTCTCCAAGTAGGCCATGCCGGCCGCCGCGTCCCCCGCCAAGCGCAGCAGCTGCTTGGTCTTCAGCTCGTCCTTCTTCTTCCGCAGGTAGGACAGGAAGTCGCCGCCTGACGGGGAGGGGCGTGAGAATGGGCGGCGGCCCCGGCCGGCGAGAAGCCACAAAGCCTCCTACCGGGGACCAGCTCCATGACGATGTAGATGGGCTGCCTCTGAGTGCACACGCCGATCAGCTTGACGATGTTGGGGTGGTCGTACTGCTTGAGGATCCTGCGCGCACGTCGGCCGCCCGTCAATGGCGGTCGAAAAAGCGGAAGGCGACGCGGGCGACGCCCACCTGGCCTCGGACAGGAAGCGGATCTTGAGTTCCGGCGGCAGGTCCTCTTTGCAGGTTTTGACGGCCACCGCCGTTTTGTCCCGCAGCAGGGTCCCCTTGAACACCTCGCCAAAGTTCCCCTGTCGAGCGAGCGGCAAATTTCGTCGACGGAACGGCCGGTGGCGCCGGAAGAAAAGACCTTTTCTGACCTTTCCCAGCAGCTCGCCCAGCGCCACGTCCTCGTGGTTGAGGATCCATTTTTTGTCCTGCCGAGAGAGAGAAAAGAAGACTCGGTCTGATTCTGGGTTCACGGTCCGCATCGGCGAAAGCCGCCTTTTTGCCGGCTGGCTCGCTCGCTCGCCTTGACCACGGGGTTGAGGAGCACCACGCCGGACTTTTTGGTGATCAGCTGCTTGGTGGAGAAGTGGTGCTCGATGAGCTGAGGGATGTTGACGAAGCCCGTCCCCTCGAAGCGGTACTGACTCTGCGAGGGGCGGAGAAAGGCCACGTGGGGCGTCAGCACGGGGGCGGAGCCCGAGCGGCGGCGGCGAGAACGAGCGGCAAGAGCGAGCGGCACCTACGTCGGCAAACTGAATGATAAAGTGTCGGCGCTGCTCGTCCGAGAAGACGGACAAGACGTACTCGCCCGGTTTGCCGTGGCTCTCCCGCACCAGGAAGTCGCCCTGCTGCCGCAGCAGTTCTTGGGCCTCCGTGCGAGGGATGGCGCCGTGGTACCACTCCTGATCCGCCAGGGGACGCTCGCACGACGGGATGGCGTCAAAGAAGTGCTGAAGACCAAAGAAGACAAGCAATCAATGGACGTCTAGCCATTTTTTCTTTAAATCCATCATTTAGTCGCCACCGCACTCACCGAGGAAGACGAGCCCAACATGGCTTTGGGCGAGCGGATCATTCCCGCCAGCGAGTGTCTCAGCGTGTCCAGGCGCGAGCTCTTCTCCTTGCATTTGTCCTAAACGGACGACAAGGAAGCGCTTTTATTGTGAAAAGCTGCGTTCGGGCGCCAGAGGCCGGCCGCCACTCTTCTCTCTCGCTCTCCTTTTTTTTTTTAATTTTTTTTTGTTTCCCTCTTACGGCGGAGCTGACGGAGCGGGTGTCGTCCTCGTACGGCAGAACCAGCGAGGGCGGAGGGGGCGGCGGGGAGGCGGCGGCGGCCGCCATATTGGCGTCCAGCAAGGCCTTCTGGGAAGAGATGCGGACTTCCGCGCTGCGCAAGGATTGGACGTTTTGACGCAGCTCTAAGAGCGCCAGTTTCTGGCTCAGCAGCAGCACGCAGCTGTGGAGAGAAAGACAAAGGGGCACGGGGTCAATGGGGGGTGCCCGGCAAGGCGCCCGGCGGCCTCCACGAGATCGGGCGCGATACCCACTCCGATTTTCTATCGGCGTTCTGCTGACTGCTATTAATCTTGGCGTCCAGGTCGTCCACCAAAGCCTCTTTGGTCCTCAAATTCTGCTGAGTCAGCTCCAACTCCTCCGTGGCCGACGACAACCTGAGTCATATGAAACGCGTGTCATTTGCCGTCACCGCCAGTTCAATAGGAACCGGAAAATAATCCCAAAAGAGTCTATTTCTGGTCATTAACATCAAAACATTCTTATTTTATTTTATTTTTTTAATCATGCTAAATGACCAGAACTTGTCTTATAAAGGATTAAGAGTCTTTGTGTTTCAAAACAAGACGAAATTGAATTTAAAACTTCTTCCTGGGCCTCGTGAGAGCTTAGAAATGCGCCAAAGTAGCAGATATGTATTTTGTTAGCAAGCTCACGTGGCCTGGAGATTGTCGGCCGTCAGCGTGTTCCAGAGGATCTGGTTGGCCGACACGTTGTCTGTCTCGTCCAGCAGGGTGGCGTCGAACTCCACGCTGTCCTCGGGCGTCTCCGGAGACCTGTTCGGGGAAAGCAGGACAAAGGGGGATGACGACAGGTGCGCCAAGCGAGCAACCCGCGTTCCTCCGTCCCACCTGTAGGCGTCGATGAACTGCTGGTACTCCAGCAGCGGGTCGATCTGCTGAACCGCCGCCGAAATCTCTCGGTGGACTTTGACCACCTCCTCACTCAGCAGGCTGCTGATCTCGCAGTACTCTTCCAGAATGTTCTTGCTGTGAGCCCGAACACGTCCAAAATGACCCCACTTGCCCCTTCCTCATTTATGACAGACATATAAGCAAGTAAAGCGGACCCCCGGGCACCGCCCACTCACAGAGCCAGCGTCATGTCCTCCTGCATCCTCTGGAGGGCGTCGAGGAGGGCGGGGGCGGCGCGGCGCCGATGCTCTTCCTGCTGCGACTGCGCTCCGCACACGGCCAGCACGTACTGGTTGTGCAGGTTGTGCAGTTTGGCCGTGGCTTTGTCGTAGCGCTCGTGAGCGCGCTCGGCCTCGCGGCCTGAAAGAACCCACGTTGGGAAACGTTGTCGGAACGATCCGGGAGGGAAGGAGAAAGACCCCCCCTGGCGGCCCGGCCAACCTTTACTGAGCGCGTCTCGGTATTTGTCTTTGGCGTTGTTGGCGTCTCGGCTCAGCTGCCGGTAGGTGGACTTGAGCTTGTCCAGGTCGCTCCGGGTCACCTGCCAAATCCAAAAATGGAAAACTATTACCCAGAATTCACATTGCTTGGATACTCAGTTAACCCATTTGCTCATTTCTTGCACGGCAGTCATTTTTTTCAAGGATTCATTGGAACATTTGCATGGATTCCAACATGGATGGCCGTACGGACCTTGTGCTTGTGGCTCTCCAGCTGCTGGTGGAGACTCTGGTAGCTCTTCTTGACCTGCTGCTTGTCTCGGATGAGCGTGGCCAAGCGGTGCAGCGGGCCCGAGTTCAGGTCGTCGGCGTGACCCCTCATCACGCGGCCCAGGGCCTCCGTCTGACGCACCACCTGCGACCAGGACTGACAGAGCGCACGCCAGCGCCTTCGAGGCGGGCCCACGCCGACGCCGGCTGGCTCGCTAGCTAGCTAGCTCACCTTGCTGACGGTGCTGACGTATTCGGCGGCTTCCTGCTTCTCCATCTGCTGAGTCATGCTGAGCAGCAGGGCGGCGTACTCCTTGTCGCTCTTCACCCGCAGCGTCATGA
Source organism: Stigmatopora argus (assembly GCF_051989625.1). Taxonomy (NCBI): domain Eukaryota; kingdom Metazoa; phylum Chordata; class Actinopteri; order Syngnathiformes; family Syngnathidae; genus Stigmatopora; species Stigmatopora argus. The sequence goes on from NC_135402.1 coordinate 480,938, forward strand.
AGCGCTTGACCGTCTCCAGAAGCTGCCGGACAACACAACGTCAAATGAGTGGCATATTTTCTTCTTCATTTGCATACAAAATGTTTGGCCGCTCAGTTAACATTCACTGCTATTCGCCGCTTTTGACGATTCTAAAAATCATTCTGCTCCGAACTGAAACGAGTTTATCTCCAGTGCACGTCCGGTCCGTCGGGAAGGTTGGCAGCGAATGAGGATTCTAGTTTGTTCTTCAATTCAAAATGATCAGAGTGGTTGTTCAATATATCATTTAGAAAAAAAACACTTCTGGGTCACTTGACAATTGTTACTATATTGGCGGTGACGGACGTCCAATCCGTTGACAGCACGTCCATCGCCGTCAATGGCACTGAAAGCAAATTGGAGCAGCGAAATCCTCTGAGCGGCGAGCGTTTAGTCATTGGCCATACCTTTAATTCCCAATCCTGCAGTTTGAGCAATCCCTCGTGGGAATTCCTGAGATCCCGACCGAAGCCCATGATGCGTCAGGCGGCGTAACGGCACAATCCAGCCACCAAACTTTGCATCATCTGTGGACAAAGCACAGAAATCCAACATGAGACGGACGGACGGATGGATGGATTGACCAATCACGACACGTTTCATTCTTCTGTTTAAAAGGGGAACCATTTTTCATCCAATGCAAGATTGCCCAAGCTCTTGCCAAAGGACGCAAGAGGCAACTTCAAGTCATTTAGTATTTGTTTCTTTCCAAAAACATGCTATCAGTGCAGTATTGGCTTTGAGTAATATCACAAAGTAATCGATACTGGGAGGAAAAAATGGTATCGGCGCAAGACTACTCATTACAAAGAGTTTAAGAGCATCAAAACAGTGCCCCGTAGTTGCCAATGATGGCGTACAGGGCGATGCTAAACGTCAAGCTAGCGGTAGCCCGTTTCAGTGAACGGCAACTGAAGCCTAGCGTGCTAATAGGACCACCAGGAGTGGAAAAAAAACACTTCTAAATTTAAATATAGCCACAAAAGCAAGCGCCGACATGGGTTTCTGCGCCTGTCCGGTCTGTTTTGGGGGGAAACAAATGAAGCGAAGGCAAGTTGACAGCGGCAGGCGGACACCAACTCGAGTGAGGGAGTTCCGAACGAAGGGGCTTCGAGGATGACCGACTTCTTTTGCGCCGCGCTAAAGTACCTGAGAGGCGGCGAAGGGGGGCGACACGCTGGCTGTCCGCTCACCGCGCTCCTCTGCTATGTCCGTCCGCACTCATTTCGTCTTTTAACCAACTTTTTCTTCGCTGTTGTCAACTTTCTCTTAATCCCGTCTTCCGTAGAGCTAAGAGCTCAGGCTAACCAGGGAGGGGCTTCCGCCGGAAACGGAAGCCTAGGCGATAGCAACATTTATTTATTTATTTTAAAAATACTTTCCTTAGTTTTTGTTTTCCTTACAAATTTGATATATTCTTAGCCCGAGCGACGGTCAGAAAAGGCATACGTACAATACATACAAAAATAATAAAGAAGCCGTGGACACAATGTGAACGAGTAGATGCGGAAACGTCACCGCCATATTGGATTTGTTCTAGTGGGAGGACCGAAAGAAAAGGCTGTGAAACATACGATTGTTTTGACACCCAGCAAAGATTTGTTGCTTCAAACTCACAATGGGTGGGATCAAGATAGCCCGAGAAGTTTTGCTTTTGTGGGGGAAACAATTGCAAACTTAATACAACTTAAAATACTGTAACAAGTAACGAGCAAATTGTCACGTTACATTGTGATATTTGGCCTAACAAAACCGCAACACAACATAGGTTTTAATGAGAAACATTCGTTGAACATATGAAGCTTTTTCCTTCATTTTCCAAAGCGCTTATCCTTCCTCACCAGGGTCGCGGGGGGTGCTGTAGCCAATCCCAGCTGACATTACAAATTTCTTCTCCACGCCCTTCCTTGGCTTGGCCCCAATACGTTGTCGTCGAATGGGACCGGATTCAAATGCAAAATACTTTGAATATTATCGGAGATGGGCACGTGATTTGGAAATATTTGAGCCATCACGCAAAGCGGAAACCCGTTTTGACATTTTTCCCAGGTGTTGAGCGACAGAGGGCGGAACTTCGGATCGGATCCTGGAGCGCGTGCGGTCCAGCAGAACCAGTTGGGGCGGTCCGGCAAGCCCGCACGCAAACTCACAAGAGGTTAAAAGCAGCCACTTTGTTTTCTGCCAGGCGTCAGCTCACAAGGCAAGTTTTGCTCTATCATTTTTTCCACTAACAAACAAAGCTGGTCAATGTTTTCGGTCTTTCGGTGCCGCTGACGCTGATCAAATTTTAACTCACTATCTGATTGTTTACCTATTATTGTTTTTTTACTTGTACCTGAGTCGTTTTACGAAGGTACGCCTTATTTTTGAAGTAACGCTACTGTTTCGGGCTACCGTGCGGAACGTGTCGGGACACTATTTGCCCTCCCCGATACCGATGACGTCAGTGGAGGGCCATATCGGCGGCGATCGCGGCATCGGCGCAACACTAGTTGCGTTGGGGCCTTTTTGCGTCGTCCGTGTACGAGGGTGCTTTTGCCGATAAAGGAGACGCTTTCCTCCCTGTTTTGCAGCCGCGTGGGCGGGAGTGCGGCGGCCATGTCGTCCAACATCCAAGTGTCGCTGGACAACCCGTACGGCCAGGTGAGCATCCCACGGGCCAAGCTGCGCGGGGCGGGCGACGGCGCCACCGTCATCGCTAACCCGGGGGCGCTCAACGGAGGCCCGATCCACTCGACCCAGGGCCACCCCCAGCCGCCGCCGTATCTCGTCGAGGACGCGGAGGACGAGGTGGGCGGCGGCCGTTGCGCCTGCTGCTACAGGTGTAGGAGGAGGAAGTGACGTCACGGACGAGCGCCCACCCACCCGCCGGGACTCTGTCGACCGAAGTCCGGCGAAGCGTTCTCGTGTGAAGACTGAAGCAATGGACCGTTAGAACAAGGACAAAGGAGACGACACGCCGTCCCTCGTCCCTTTTCGCGTCGGCACTGAATGAGATGTTGCTCAACTGTGATTTTTTAGGGCGGTGGAGGAGGCCACGCCCCTCCCTTAGTATCTCCACGGCATCAAGAATAAGTGACGACTGCCGTGAAACATGTGACATCATTATTCAAATATGTAGGAACTCTCTTTTCTGTTATATCCAATGGGACCTGGACTGAGACTCCATAAGAATGTGTCTTTTTCCCCCCAATGCTTCAATATATTTTTTGACATATCTGTAAGGCGTATTCCTTTTACAATTTCTACGTTTTGATTATGTTCTAGTAATGCTAACTAGCACAAGGCATGCATGCTGTGACCTCTCCAATAAAGGCCTCTTTTGGAACAAACCGCTTTCCCGGAAAGAGTTAATATACAGACTGCCACCTGCTACTCAAGTGACACGAGAGCCCCGTTGCCGGGCAACGTGTGGTAACCTAATAACATGTTTAATATTTCATCCCAATTCAAAGAAAAAATAAAGTGTCACAAGCCACAAGCCACAAGCCAGCCAGACGACCGCCACAAACCGAGAAAGCTCCGGAGAAAAACAAAGCCCAAAAGAGACAGGATGTGACATCGTCAGGTAAGTTTAGCGCCATTTCCTTGGGTCCCGCCCTCGCTACGGCGGTGACCCCGACGTACGGGGAGGCGCCCCATTCCCGACAGCCGTCCCGCTTCCCGGCCGCGGACGTCCGTCAAAGGCGGTCCTCCATTTAACGCGCTGCCCGCCTCGAGCAGACAATGTGGCGGGAAGCGGAAGAGGGCGGCGAGACCAAAGCCTCCATGCCGGCCCTCCGTTGCATCGTTTGCTTCGGCCGCTACGATCTGGGCGCCCGCTTGCCGCGGCGACTGCACTGCGGCCACGCCTTCTGCCAGGCCTGCGTCAAGCGACTGGACACGGTGGTCAACCAGCAGGTCAGCCCCGCCCTCTTTCAGGCCCCTCCCCGACATAACGCTCGTGTTCGGGCGTCGTTGGTTCGGCCTCGGCCGGCGTACGACGATGTCCAAAGTCCAACGTCAAAAGGTGGTGTTTTGCCAGGTGTGGATCCCGTGCCCCCAGTGCCGGCAGAACACGCCCCGCCCCCAGGGGGGCGCCGCCGCGCTGGACCTGGACTTGCCTTCCTTCCTGGCCCTCAAGACGCAGGCCCGCTCGACGAGCGGCAAGGGCGCCGGCGAGGCCGACGCACCGCCGGGCGGCGGCGGCGGCCACAAGGGGTCGTGGGCGCCCAAGGACGCGGGCGGCGTGGACGCCTGGTCTCACGGGGGCCTCGCCGAGCCGCGCTTTCACAGGCGAGGTCGCTGCTGCGAGCCGCTCTCCTACTGGCTGTGTTGCTGCTGTTGCCGCACGGGGCGGGGCTAAAACCAAAAAGGGCCCACGCAATTGTACGGCTCGGGCGTCCTATCCATTTTCACAATAAACAAAATACTCGGCACTCCTAATTGGCCAACGGGCGTCGAGCCGTTAGAAGCGGGTTAGTCGGACGTGGACCGCCGTCAATGTCGCCAGGCTCGTAAGACTGATGTTTAAGGCAGAAAAAAAAGACTTTCTACTCTGAAATAAAAAAAAAAAAAGATTTTAATGGAAAGCATTTATGGTGTTTGGCAATCGGGCCGGCCGCAAAGCATGATGGGAGATCAGAGGCCGCCCAGTCCCTCGCCCACCCTCACGGTCTGTCCTGGCTTGACGCTGAAGGCGAAATCGCTGGGGGCTTCGAAGAGGACCACCACGGTGGAGCCCAAGTTGAACTCGCCCACCGCCTCTCCGCGCTGCAAGGCCACGCCCCCTCTGGCCGAACCCCCTTCGCCCGCGGTGGTGGTGGTGGCGGCTGCGGCGTAGCGCAGGTCGTGGAAAGCGCCCTCCTTGTCGCGGGCCGCGTTTGTCTGCAGCTCCTGAAAGCGGCACAAAGGTTGCATTGGACGTTAGGGAATCGCCGCGACAGGCAGCCATTTTAGTGTTCACTGACCTGGTCAAAGTAGACGCGTATGGATCCCACGTTGGTGGCGCCCACGGCGGTGAAGGAGAAGAAGCCGTGCCGCCATCGGCCGCTCAGGGCCACGCGCTCGTTCAGGCAGAACAACTCCTTGACGCGGCCCGCCACGCCCGGGCTCACCGACATCAGCGAACCTGGAGGCGCGACGTTAACGCCCGGCCCGTTCGACCCAATCGGACGACCCACCTGGGAAGTGCCGTCTGAGCTCCACCGTCCAATCGGCGGGGGAGTGGAAGCGGTGGTAGTCCCCCGGAGCCAGGTAGACCACCACGTGAAACAGCTCGTTGTCGGGGCTGGACAGGAGGCCGGCCCGGAAGGACGGGGGAGTGGCTTCTGGACTGGTTTCTGGACTGGCGTCCGGACTGGCTTCGGGAATCCCGCCTGGATCGACACGAGTCATTCGGGGACGCCGTTTTTTGGGACGCCATTTTTCGGGACTCCCTCACCTCGCGGGCCCAGGAAGTGCTCCAGGCTGTACGTCACCCCTTTGACTTGCTCCACCTCCGAAGCCAGCACACGACCAAGGTGCACAATCTTGCCGTCCGCCGGACACACCTGCCGTCAAAAAGCGTCAGGTCGCTCCGGCGTCCACGTCCGCAAGGGAGGTCTTACCAGGCAGGAGGCGGAGCAAAGCGGCCGCGCCGACTCCTTCAGCCGCCGACGGAAAAACTCCCCGAGATTTCGGTAGTGACTCAAGTCCTCCACCGCCGCTTCCTATTGGTATAATTCAGCCAAGAGGGTTGGCAAGGGGAGGGGACGGATGGCGTGGATTTTTTTCCGCTGCGCACGTGTGGCGTGGCGTCACCTGCATGTTGACTCCAAAGGTCCAGATGTAGAGCGAGTAGACGGGTTTGCGGAGCCAGGTGGGGAGCTCCACCTGGTTGACGCGTCCCCACGCCCGGGACAACAGCCGTGTCGGGAAGGAGCGATAGAGGGCCACCTGAGCGGGGAAAGAGCACCGGGCGTCAGCGGGACGGGGACGGGGAACGTAGAGGCCCACCCGAGCGGGGGACGTCGCCTTACCTGAGCGGGCGTGGCCAGAGCGGGCGCGGCGCCATCCTCTCGCTTCTTGTAATGCTGGTAACCGTAGTAACCGCCGCCCGTCACCAGCAGGAGGGGCAGCGGGCGTGGCCGGAAGGGGAAGCCGCCACCGCCGCCTGTGGAGGGGGGGAGACACCGCGGCCGGTTGGTCGGCTGCGTCCGTGACGAGCCCCGCCCCGCGTTTCCCCACTTGCTTTTTCCCCTTTTGGAGCTTTACCCGAAGACGTGACCAAGAGACGTCGCTGGCCGCTGCCGCTCGCCCTTCTGGCACTAAAACATTTGAACACAACACAACAACGACCGGAATTAATTCATTCTTTGTAACAGACGGGGCTCTCAAAAGTGCATTTATATATTTCGAGGGGACTGACTGGCCAAGAGTCATAACTGCAGTAAGAATCCACATAAAATGGACAACAGTATGAGGCAGAAAATCACAATATCCTGTCTGAAATGCAACTAAAGGTTTTTTTAAATATATTAAATGTATAAATATAATGCAAATCAATATACATCTGGCTCAAGAACATTTAATTGTTTTGTCTCCTGTTCAATGACAGAACCTTTAACCACAATCTTTATCAGCAATATCGATTGACACGAAAACACGAGCTAATGGAGAGAACAAAAAAAAGCGACAATGCCGGTGTTTGCAAGATGCGGTGGTGGACTTGAGACTATCGGAATTTCGGGGGGCAAACTATCAAATTATGACTTTTAAGTCTCACGCGTTCCAATGCGAATCGTTCAGAGGCGCATAAACAAAGAAAGACGACAATATTCCGCAAATACCTGCATATTAACCGGCTGCACTTGGCTTGTACGGAGGCCGCCATCTTGTGTGTACGGAAGTGAAGTGACACAGCATGACAAGCCAAAGTCCGTTTCAAAAAAATAAAAGCTCTCAGGAAACGGAACTTTGTTTTAAAGCAGCTGAAATGTGGTTTTGCAGAGCAACATTCACCAACAAATTATCAAATTGTAAATTACTAAAAGACACTGTGGACTTTTTGGGATTAGAAAAAAACTAATAACATAAAGCATGTACGTGTTAACCATTGTGCCACCTAGCGGTGATGAAAAAAGGAGTTCGATGATGAAAAACATTTGCAAGTAGTAGTCCAAAATGAAAAGAAAGTGACCCAAAATAGTCCAAAATGAACAGAAAGTGACCCAAAATAGTCCAAAATGAACATAAAGTGAACTAAAATAGTCCAAAATGAACATAAAGTGACCCAAAATAGATCAAAATGAACATAAAGTCACCCAAAATAGTCAAAAATGAACAGAAAGTGACCCAAAATAGATCAAAATGAACATAAAGTGACCCAAAATAGTCCAAAATGAACAGAAAGTGACCCAAAATAGTCCAAAATGAACAGGAAGTGACAACAAAAATGGCGGCGCAATAGGATGTTAGCTTGTTTTTCTTCTTCTTCTCACCAGCAGGCAGCAGACGGACGCGTGGATCTTGCGGAAGACGTAGCTTAGCACGTAGAGCGCCGTCACCAGACTCAGCTGGAGCGCGTCGTTGATCACCATGGCGATGAACATGATGTAACGCGGGTTGTCGTAAAAGACGCTGCCGGCACAAAAAATAAAGCTGGTCGGTGATCGGCGCTGGCCCGGACCACGTGGTCGTACCCGTGTCTGAAGAAGGTGTGCACCATGCTGCCGTTGATGACGCTGAGGGTCAGCCACACCAACACGGCCGCCATGTTCTTGGCCAGCGCGTTGGAGAAGCTGTCTTTGGGAAGCACCCAAACGGAAGCCGGAGAACTCGAGTTCTGCCAGCCGTCCGCCGACGAGTTCCACATGGTCGATTAGCGCTTTCGTCTGCAGGACCGGTTACGGAACACAGAAAATCCAGACGGGTTTTGGTACTGGTTTTACTGGATTTCCCGTGAGAAATCCAGCATCTCTTCGTTGCTAAAAGGGGAAAACCAGTACCAAAAAGTCAAACAAAAACTTGGTGGATTTGTTGTGTATTGATTGTACAGAAACAAATGATGGAATACTGATGCAGAATCCAGAATAGGATGGATTCTGAACCAGCAAAAACAGTACAAAAACACAACAAACCCAGCAGAACATTTGCAGACCAACATATGATGAACTAGCAAAATAGTACCAAAACACAACTAGTCCCTCAGAACCTCCCTGGCTTAAAAGCACCAGTATTTGTTGGTTCCTAGACTAGCAAAACCAGTACCAAAACCCAACCAATCCAACAGAACCCACGAGGATTTGTTGTGTCTTACGAGGGTCCTTTTACCTCATGACTCGCCCGCGACCAATCCCAGGTGCTGCTCGCTGCGTGAAAACCTGGGGTCCTAAAACATCCAAATAGGTTAGAACTGCAGAGATGACTACACAACGGCCAATCAAATCCAAGATGAAAAGCGTACCTGGACGAGAAGGAGGTGGGAACGCCAAAACCACGAGGCGCTTGACTCACCCGAAGAGGAACGCCACGGGCCGACCTCAGCCAGCGCCCGGCCAGGGCCGAGCCCACCTTCTTATAGGACGGCGAACGTCAGGTGACGCCCGAATCGTCCAATGGCAGGCCGCCGACATCATCGTCAACGACAACACGCCTCGGGATTAATATCGATCGGAATCTAAATAATAATGGCGACTACGAATCCCATTATTAGTAGCGATACCATTCGCCCCTCCCACTCCGAATGAATTGGACGTCTAGCACCGTCCATGGTGCAGCAAGTCCTCCCAGTTTAAACTAACTCGACGTCTATTGTTGTCAAGGCAGGCGAGTTCATTTGGACTCACTTCCTGTAAAGTTGGAATCATTTCCTGTTGCTTTTAGATAATTTCTAGCTCACTTCCTGTTGATTGCAATTGACACCATTTTTTTGGGGGCGCTTAAAGGTCACTTCTTGTGAATTGGGGGTCACTTTCTGTACAGTTGGGGTATTTCAGAGTCACATCCTTTATATTGTGGGTCATTTCCTGTCCATTTTAGGCCTTTTTTGGGTCAGCACATGCTCAACGGATATTTGTAAGGCACTTCCTGTTAGGTTTATGATATTTCTAGGTCACTTCTTTTTGGTTTTATTTTTTTCATGTTGATTTTAGGGCATTTCCTGTCCATTTTAGGCCTTTTTTTTGGGGTCAGAACATGCTCAACGGATATTTGTAGGGCACTTCCTGTTAGGTTTATGATATTTCTAGGTCACTTCTTTTTGGTTTTATTTTTTTCCTGTTGATTTTAGGGCATTTCAAGTCACTAATTGTTCATTTCTGGCTTTTAGGCAGTTTCCTGCAGATTTTGGGGCATGAAAGAGTCACTTCCTGTACAATTTGCATGATTTCCCCATGATTTTGCAGCATTTCCTGTCATTTTGGCATCACTTCCTGTTAAATTTGGGCCATTTATAGATTTTATTTGCAGGTCAATAGAAGAAATGTTTTCTTTGCGAGTTGAATGCGCCAGCCGCCCCAGCTGAAAGCGATTCGACAACCTTTGACCTTAACGATCGTGTTTCACCGGCTGCCGTTGACGACGACGACGAGGGGCGTCCAATTAGCGGCCTCCGAGGACGTGACGAAAAGGAGCGCTCCCTCTGACGCAACGTGACCTTTACGGGACGATTTGAAGACGCCGGCGGGAATTCTCGGAGCACCGCGATGAATCCGCAAAGGTTTGAAGGTCAACGAGCTCGTTAGCGCGACGCTGGCAAACAATCGTTAGCGTCATGTCTTTGACGTTCGTGATGAACTTTGCTTTTGCTCCCTTAGGATTTACGCCACTCCTCTGATCTTTTTTTTTTTTTTAACCCAGGTCTTGTTATTCAAGTTTACTTTAACAAACTGAAGACAGCGGTCCGGTGGACGAGTGGTTAGCACGTTGGCCTCGTGGTTTTGGGGTCGTGGGTTTGAGCCCAGGTCGGTCCACACTGTGTGGAGTTTGCATGTTCGCCCCCGGGTATCTCCAGGTAGTCTGGTTTCCTCCCACATTCCAAAAACATGCATGCTAAGCTAATGAGATGCTAAATTATTCCTGACCCCGAGTGTGATTGGTTGTTCGTCTCATTGTGCCCTGCGATTGGCCGGCCACGGATTTGGGGTTTGCTCTGCCTGGTGTCAACTGTGATAGGCTCCAGCACCCTCCACGACAGAAAATGAACGAATTAACTGTGAAATCACTCAAACGCACAACCAGGAAATGAAATACTCACAACCAATTGACACACACATTAAAATAAATAAATAAAAATGAAACAGGAGATAAAATAAAAAACCCTCCCACAAATTTTATGACCAAGAATATTTTGTGTGGATTAATAGAATGAATGAATGAATGAATGAGAGTGAGTCATCACTTTATGTTCATTTCAAAGCATTGACTTTAATCTTGCCCCTGCCAATATGGCTGCCCGGAGGCCATATTGCCAGGGGCAAGAAAAGCCAATTTCATGCTTCTGCCATGCACCTGAAATGAATTCATCGCCGTTAGACGTCCAATTCCTTCAAAGCGGGAGGGCAGATTTCTAATGAAGGGTTGGCTCGCCGCCAGCCATCCTACTTTCGACGGATTGGACGCCAAACGGCAGCTCGTGACTTTAGCGCGATGCGGTCTTTGAGGAGCAAAAAGGCATTTTTGGGTTCAAAAAATGTATTTATTTAAAATGCGGAAAGGGTACAGTTTCAGCAGGCCGTGAGGAATCGCGATGGGCGGGGTGAAGAGAGCCTTATCTGGGCATCACTGCGGGTTCCTCCCGCAGATCAGCTCGTTTTTCAGGTGCTTGCGGAAGCACTTGTCCCTCACACCGTAGATGATGGGGCTGATGGCCCGGGGGAGGATCTGCACCACCACGTAGTTGGCGAACAGCGAGTCCGAGGAGTTCTCGGGGAACCACCTCTGCAGGGCGTCCCTCACCACCGGCGCGGCGTACATGGTCATGCACAGCAGCACCTGAACGCCGTGCAGGACGATGGTCCTCCTGGCCTTCTCGGCCTTCTTGGTCTCCTTGTTGGCCGAGCGCGCCGTGAACAGGATCCGGAAGTACAGGAAGAAGAGGACGGACCACACCAGGACCAGGTAGGTGGCGTAGGTCACGTCCCGCTTGCGGGCCAGCACGGGGCTGGGGAAGGCCGTGGTGCGCAGGCAGAAGATCTTCCCGGAGAAGAAGCGGGCCGGCTCGGTGGCCAGCGTGAACAGGAGGTCCGGGAAGGTGGAGAGCAGGCTGGCCTTAGTATCAGATATGAAGCATGAAGTCAAAAGAGATGAAAACGAAAAGCAAGGATCAAGATGGGAAGAGACTCCAATAACTTTGCCCCAGCTACCAGATGCTGCGGACCCTCAAGGGGGTGTGTCTCCCCAGCCCCAGCCAAGCTCATACTGGCGCAAGGACTTCAAAATTGCTGGCCAGATAGGTGAACCAGGCCAAAGGGACAAGCTGACATACTCCAGCCTTGTTCATCAAATTGAAAATGGACTGAATAGGGGTTACCTAGATGTGGAAATTATTGATGCAGTTATCAGAGCTATCTCCCCCAGTTTGCAGCTACGTAATTATTTGGAAGAGAAACCTAACCTCACTCTTCCCACACTCAAACGCATCCTACGCACTCACTTTCAGGAGAGGAGTGCTACCGACCTCTATAAGCAGTTAGCTTCAGAAGTGCAGCAGATCAAAGAGACTCCTCAAAGTTTCTTAATGCGAGTCTTGGGTCTTAGGCAGAAGGTATTGTTTGCATCTCGAGAATCAGAATCAGAATCAGGACTCCAGTATGACCCAAGTTTAGTCCAGCGTATGTGCTTGCACACGATACTCACTGGTCTCCAGAGTGACAGTGTTAGAGTAGATATGCAGCCTCTCTTGCTGAACTGTAAGACTTCAGATGAGCTTTTGCTAGAGGAGAGGTTAAATGTAGCCTGTGCTAATGAAACAGAAAGGAGAAATAAAAAGAAGTTTAGTACCCCACAGGCAGCGACACATGTTAGCAAGGTGCAGTCAGAAGAACTACGACCTACCAATTGCCCTGGAGAAGAAAAACCAAAAGTGTCCCGTGAGGTACGAGCGGAGTTGACTGAAATTAAGGCAAGTGTTGCTTCTCTTAAAGATCTCAGTGCAGAGATAGCTCAGATTAGAGAGACACTACAGCAGGCTATGTTTCAGCCTCAGTCCTACCTCCCACCTTCAGTTAGAAGACCAGTTAGGGAGCCCCAGCCACCTTTTGCAAAACAAAATTACTACAGCAAGCCCCCAGCACCCCCCTGGAACACTAGCCGCCCTGCTTATGTCCCAAGAAGGTGTTTTGCTTGTCAGCAGGGAGGGCGAGATGTGAAGTGCACACATTGTTATCGGTGTGGGAGTGGAGAACATTTCCAAGCTGGATGTAAAATCCGAGGAGGCAGACCACTAAAAGAAGAGACTATAGCAGAGCTAAATCAGGAAAGGGAAGGTGTGGTTCGTGTGCTTTGTGGCACACCCAGTCCACTGGCCATCGTCAATCCTCCCAGCATGCAACAGCAGCAGGTGGGAACTCAGCAACACCTTATGGTGGAAGCTGCCGATTCAAAGGCAAAGATCAGACGACTTAGACAAGAGCTAGAAGAGAGGAATGAACAACTGCTGGACAACAGACACCAGCAGGAAAACATGGAGGAAGAAATAAAGAGGCTCCAGCAGGAGAATTTGAAGCTGCTCGTAGACGCCCGTGCAGCCCGCGCCTATCGCGATGAACTGGATGCGCTGAGAGAACGCGCAATCAAAGCTGACAAGCTGGAGTTATACAAGGCCAAAGTGGAGAAAGGGAGACAAGGGATGGATGGAGGAGGCGTACACCATTGCCACCGTGAGTGTACGAAAAGCTGCAGAACGAGGTAAAAAGCACTATGACACCAAAGTGAGGAGCTCCGTGCTACAACCAGGAGAGCGCATCCTGATAAAAAACCTGACACCAGAAGGAGGAAAAATTGACAAGAGTATGGAGAGAAATAAACAGCAGCCGGTATCTCATCTTCAAGAGACAGACCAAGACAGTGGTTACGAAGATGACTTTCACTATGAGCCCCTCCAGGTGCTAAATGAGAGAGATGCCCAAGGGATGGAGTCTAAGCACAGGCCACTGCCAGCGAATCAGAGACTCGAAGTGAAGGGCCCTGCTTCCGGACCAGTACAACAAGAAGATTACTATCAGCTGGAGGACCTGCCTGGTGAGGGAACAAATCTGGCTGTTGAAGATCCTCGTGATGATCATTTATCAGAGACCTCTCCGCCAACCACTGTGAATGAACCTGAGGCGTTGACTTATGAACGGCCAAGAAGGGAGAGACATCCACCACGACGAACAACCTATGATCAGCTTGGTGTCCCCTCCTGTTATAGTACCCAGTCACCACATCAGCTGCTACCTGCTTACCCTGCACCAGGAGTGGTTCCTTGGTTAGTACACCTGCAGCCATATTACATTCAACCACCCTTTATGTATGGACTCACTCCAACAGGCTTGAGCCTACAAACGTGGCATGTATTATGCGAACATGGACTGTTACGACTGTGATTACAGTTTCCATCCAGTGAACGTGGACCGTACGAGTTGTGGATTATATTTCAACTGTGGCCCTTGCCGCCTGGAGTTTTCATGAGTATCAGTTTACAGAAGAGGATGTGAAATGACAAGTTCGCTAGACTGTTCAGCATAACAACCAACAAGGGGAAGATATTTGGAATATACTGATGTCGGGACGACATTTGTTTTTGTGGGGGAGAGTGTGACATACTAGAGTGTTTGATCTATTAGTGTGACATACTAGAGTGTTTGATTTATTAGTGTGACATGCTAGAGTGTTTGATTTATTAACGATTGCATGTAAAGAAGCTATGACGAGTTTGGATTGAATGTGTGTATCGGTGTTCGATTGGTGATCCTTGGATCCACATGGCAAGTGTGGGGCATGTTAAAGTAGATCGGTATTCGATTATTTATGTCTTAGCAAGTAGCTTGAGGCACGGGAGGTGTGCTGAATCATTACAGTAAAAGTTGGATTGAAGTAACAACAACATCTCGCTGTTCTGATTATTTCCCCCTGTGTCTCAAGGTATGCTGTTTGTTGTAAAGGCTGTTTGAGTTTGGGGTTTGTAATATACACTGTTTAGCGTGTGAGAAAAGAGATAATGGTTATTAATGTTTATTTACGTTTGAATTACGGGCGTGAATGTGAGAGTCTCGGTCACGCACATGGAATAGCATTTAGCGCGCTACCTTCGGCCACCATTATCGTTGACAGTGTCTATGACGGTCATGGAAAGGATGTTATATTGTTGATATTGCATTGTTTGCCCTGTTGAATAATAGTGGGACTACTAGAAGTTGTAATGGGAAAAGATGTAACAGGTTGTGACCGTGTGTTGAACGAGTGTGTGTGTGCATTGTGTTTTGGGTTCTAGAGTGTTGAATATATATATGTTTATATGTATGGGTGTAATTGTACATTATGTTTTGGGTTCTAACGTGTTGATAATGTATATATATGGGTGTAATTGTATGTTATGGGTTTTTGTGTTAATTGATCATTACAGTAAAAGTTGGATTGAAGTAACAACAACATCTCGCTGTTCTGATTATTTCCCCCTGTGTCTCAAGATCAAATGCAGGGTGTAACATATGTATATATGTGCTAAGCAACACGCTTATTTAATTATATATTTATTCATGTATTTATTTCTTGACCTACTTATGACCTATCTATTTATGTCTAAAATGCCTTTCCTATTCATGCATCCTCACCCTCTTGCCACTGGAACAACGAAATTTCCAGAATACGGGATGAATAAAGTTATCCAATCCAATCCAATCCAAGTCATCAAATTTTGAAAAACTAAATGAAAAAAGGGAATATTTTCTTTAGAAATATTTGAAAATGCCATTCTACTAAATGATTGACTTTTGACCAATGACAGTCATTTTCTAGGCCAGAATCCCTCCCAGTCGGTTAATTGGCCACGTTAAGTTAAGTTAAGTTTTTCTAATGGACTGGTGGGCTCCGCCTTTCATCCCTCCCGGTCTAAACGAGCGGACGCCCGTCGCCGTTCGCGGCGCGCGTACGTACGTACCCTGGGCTGAAAATCTCCGTCGTCATCATCGTCGTCGTCGTCTTCTTCTTCTTCTTCGTCGTCGTCGTCTTGCTCCTGGCGGCGAGGGAACGGGGGTCAGACGGCGGGCGGTGTGGATTGGCCCGGTGAAACATTTTCATGACTATAAGGCGCACATAAAAGTCTAAAATTTTCTCCAAAATAGACAGGGCGCCTTATAATCCAGTGTGCTTTATATATGGACCAAAACTAAAATTGTTATCACGATAAAATCAAATAAATCGGTCGATAGGACAACTACGGCAAGCAGCCCCCGACTCTACTATTTTCCCGTAGATAAAACACTGCGCAGTGACTGCTGGGATATAGAGTTCTTAATACACCCAGTTCTTCAATACAGTTAGTATGATGGCGAGCACACTAATTTGGTGCTGGCCGTCATTTCGGCTATATTTACAAAAGAAATCCTGCTGCTAAATGTTGGCGTCAACAGAGCATTCAAAACTAGACTATAGTATATATACATTATATATAATAACTCGGAGCTTGCCGTCATTCCCGGAGGCTTAAGAATTACAACCGCGGGCGTTTTGGAAGACTCATTTGGGCAAGTGTTTAATTGGGACACAGAAAATGAGGACTTTGATGGATTTGTGGGTGATGATGCTGGAGTAAGTTGTAAAATGTCTAAATAAAGTACAACCAAACTCCGTTTTGCTTCCGTTGCCTTTTTAAAAACGTGTTTTTAGCGTGTGGGTGTAGCGTGCAAGAACTATATTTCCCAGCAGTCACTGCGCACCGGAACCCGGAAATAGGCTACTTCCGCTAGCCAGCGCTATTGCGTTTCGATGTTCATCCATATATAATATATAATGTGTGTAATGAAACGGTGCGTGCTTTGTGTCTAAAATACAGAAATAGCACTCGTTACTGACACTGCGCCTTTAAATGTGATGCGCCGAATAGTCGTGAAAATACGGTAATAATTTACAAACCTCGTCGCCCTCTTCCAGTTCCTCATCAAACTGAAAGAAAAAGAAAAAAAGAGGTGAGCGGCGGCGGCGGGCGATCGTCAGACGGACGGCAGGCGGGCGCCGGCTTTACGCTCTCGTCGTCTTCCATGGCCTCCCCGGTGAAATAGAGGACGGCTCGCGGGATGATTCTCTCGCGGAAGAAATGCCCGATCTCGAAGTCGAACGTCAGCTCCGAGTCGTCGTCCTGGACGAGGGGGCGAGATGGGGACGGATCACGGGGACGGGGGACGACGGACGGCGGTCGTTTCGGGCGGGACGCCAACACTCACCGGTTCGTCGCCGTCTGGTGAAGCTGCAGAGAAAAAAAACAAAGTGCCGTCTCGATTTAAGTGGCAAAATGAGGTCATTTTCTCCCCGGCATTGAATGGCCTATTGATACAATCATTCTTTTAAGACAGGGGTAGGGAACCTATGGCTCGGGAGCCACATGCGGCTCTTTAGATGAGTGCATGAGGCTCTCCGCTAACCCGTGAGCTAAAATAATGGAAACAGCCGAGTCCCAAACACACCGATAGGAGCGTTACATCGGCGCTGTGTCTTAGACACGACCTCTAGTGCCTGTTTAATCATTTATTTTTAAATTAGACTCTTCTCCACGCATATCGTCATTGATACTCATTGATTAGCAACATTATCAAAAGAATTCAGTCTTTATGTAGTTTAAAAGTGGTGAAATGACTAAAAACGCATATATTTTCATGTATTTTGACTTTTACACTTTGAGTATGGCTCTCAGGAAGATGATTTTTGAAAATATGTTTTTTATTTATGGCTCTCTCTGTCAAAAAGGTTCCCGACCCCTATTTTAAGACAACCTCCCTTTGGTCTTAAGTAGACTTCCAAACAAATTCTCATTCACGGGATCATCGGACGTCTGTTGCGGTCAAAAACACCGAGAAATTCGGCTCAGCGAACGCGCCCCGCCGTCGAAACGGCTTGAGTAGTGGCGGCCTCTGGCGGTCGAAAGCCCTCACTTGCTCGCGGCCGTTTTATCGGATGAGCGACTTTCTCATACATGTTTGCAAGTTTATCACCATTCGAAATAAAATACAATGCATTAAAGTTCCGCCTAAAATGTACAATTTATTTTGTAATAACCTACCAGAATTTTTTATGTACCATATTTTCACGACTATAAGGCGCACATAAAAGTCTAAATTTTTCTCCAAAATAGACAGGGCGCCGTATAATCCAGTGCGCTTTATATATGGACCAATACTAAAATTGTTATCACGATAAAATAAAATAAATCCGTCGATAGGACAACTACGCCAAGCAGCCCCAGACTCTACTATTTCCCATAGAAAAAGTACTGCGCAGTGACTGCTGGGATATAGAGTTCTTCAATACACTCAGTATTACGGCGACCACACTAATTTGGTACTCGCCGTCATTTCGGCTGTATTTACAAAAGAAATCCTGCCGCTAGATGTTGGCTTCAACGGAGCATTCAAAGGTAGACTGCGAACTACTCGGAGCTTGCCGTCATTCCCGGAGGCTTAAGAACTACAACCGCGGGACCCGGCGTTTTGGATACTCATTTGGGCAATTGTTTAATTCGGACACAGAAAATGAAAACTTTGATGGATTTGTGGGTGATGATGACGTGACTACGTTGTAAAATGTCTAAATAAAGTACTACCGAACTCAGTTTTGCTTCCGTTGCCTTTTTAAAAACGTGTTTTTAGCGTGTGGGTGTAGCGTGCAAGAACTATATTTCCTAGCAGTCACTGCGCACCGGAACCCGGAAATAAGCTACTTCCGGTAGCCAGCGCTATTGCGTTTCGATGTTCATCCATATATAATATATAACATATATGCGTCTAAAAAAAGTGCATGCTTTGTGTGTTTAAAATACAGAAATAGCATTAGTTACCGACACAGCGGCTAAAAATACGATGCGCCGAATAGTCGTGAAAATACGGTGTATATGATATTTTCCATGAGGATTTTTTGTGTACGGTATATTGGCGGGCTCACCTTTGACGGGGTTGAAAAAGTTGAAAAAGGAAGGGTTGGGAACTTGTTTGGTGACGGTGCGAACGGTGCCGCGCCCTTTGTGCTTCTGCTTCTTCTTGATGGTCTTGACGGTCACGTCTTTGCCCTTGTGCCAGTCGATCATGCAGCTGCGGTGGGTGGGGGCGGGGCAAACAAAGAGGGTCAGTCCCGAGTCCGAAGGACCGTACATTCAGTCGTGAGTCCTCCCCCCACGGCCTCACCCGACACAGTCCACGATCTCCGGCCCTTCGAAGGAGAAGGGCTCCGAAGTGTCGGGTTCGAACTTCATCTTGTAGACTTTGGTGAGGACGGCGTTGTTGAAGTAGCAGTTGGGCTCAAAGTAGAACTCCAGCGTGAAACTCTGTGAAAAGACAAATCTCCCGCCGTTGAGGCTGGCTGGCGTCGGCGCACGCTCTCAACTCCCGACTCACCATGGGCTTGCCGGCCTCCGAAAACTTGACTTGGACGTCTTTGAGGTGCTTGAGGATGGGCTCGTCGTGCTCCTGGAAGCCAAAGCGCCGCCGTTAGGGCGGGCGTGGGCTGGGTTTCCGGTCGACTTCGGCGCCCACAACTTACTTGGATCATGTCGGTCAGCATGTCCGCATTGCGAAATATGGTGAGCCAGAAGTCCGGGATGCCTTTCGGGTCTTCCACGGACGGGGAATCCTCCATCTTGGTGTCGATGGCGATCATTTTCTTGATCTGGTCCTACCGTGTCAAGGCATCCGGAAAAAAAAAATACAGGATGTTTTACAGCTGTCAATGAGAGGGGAGGGCTGCCAAAATGAACGGACCCCTCCCTCCATCAAATCGGCTTTGTTAATGCAGAGTCCAGATCCAATTTACATTTTTGACTTTTGGAAGAAAAAGGAAAAGAGTAAATATGTTTTTTTTATCTAGATAAATGTCCGTGGGGTGGGTGGGGGTTTGAATATTTTTTCATTCCCCCGCCCAAAAAAACGTTAATCAAAATAGTGGCAGCTTCTAGGAGGGGACAAATATTGAGTGCGTGTGAGTGCGTGTGAGTGCGTGTGAGTGCGTGTGAGTGCGTGTGAGTGCGTGTGAGTGCGTGTGAGTGCGTGTGAGTGCGTGTGAGTGCGTGTGAGTGCGTGTGAGTGCGTGTGGATGCGTGTGGATGCGTGTGGATGCGTGTGGGTGCGTGTGGATGCGTGTGAGTGCGTGTGAGTGCGTGTGAGTGCGTGTGAGTGCGTGTGAGTGCGTGTGAGTGCGTGTGAGTGCGTGTGAGTGCGTGTGAGTGCGTGTGAGTGCGTGTGAGTGCGTGTGAGTGCGTGTGAGTGCGTGTGGGTGCGTGTGGGTGCGTGTGGGTGCGTGTGGGTGCGTGTGGGTGCGTGTGGGTGCGTGTGGGTGCGTGTGGGTGCGTGTGGGTGCGTGTGGGTGCGTGTGGGTGCGTGTGGGTGCGTGTGGGTGCGTGTGGATGCGTGTGGGTGCGTGTGGGTGCGTGTGGGTGCGTGTGGGTGCGTGTGGGTGCGTGTGGGTGCGTGTGGGTGCGTGTGAGTGCGTGTGGGTGCGTGTGGGTGCGTGTGGGTGCGTGTGGGTGCGTGTGGGTGCGTGTGGGTGCGTGTGGGTGCGTGTGGATGCGTGTGGGTGCGTGTGGGTGCGTGTGGGTGCGTGTGGGTGCGTGTGGGTGCGTGTGGGTGCGTGTGGGTGCGTGTGGGTGCGTGTGGGTGCGTGTGGGTGCGTGTGGGTGCGTGTGGGTGCGTGTGGGTGCGTGTGGGTGCGTGTGGGTGCGTGTGGGTGCGTGTGGGTGCGTGTGGGTGCGTGTGGGTGCGTGTGGGTGCGTGTGGGTGCGTGTGGGTGCGTGTGGGTGCGTGTGGGTGCGTGTGGGTGCGTGTGGGTGCGTGTGGATGCGTGTGGATGCGTGTGGATGCGTGTGGATGCGTGTGGATGCGTGTGGATGCGTGTGGATGCGTGTGGATGCGTGTGGATGCGTGTGGATGCGTGTGGATGCGTGTGGATGCGTGTGGATGCGTGTGGATGCGTGTGGATGCGTGTGGATGCGTGTGGATGCGTGTGGATGCGTGTGGATGCGTGTGGATGCGTGTGGATGCGTGTGGATGCGTGTGGATGCGTGTGGATGCGTGTGGATGCGTGTGGATGCGTGTGGATGCGTGTGGATGCGTGTGGATGCGTGTGGATGCGTGTGGATGCGTGTGGATGCGTGTGGATGCGTGTGGATGCGTGTGGATGCGTGTGGATGCGTGTGGATGCGTGTGGATGCGTGTGGATGCGTGTGGATGCGTGTGGATGCGTGTGGATGCGTGTGGATGCGTGTGGATGCGTGTGGATGCGTGTGGATGCGTGTGGATGCGTGTGGATGCGTGTGGATGCGTGTGGATGCGTGTGGATGCGTGTGGATGCGTGTGGATGCGTGTGGATGCGTGTGGATGCGTGTGGATGCGTGTGGATGCGTGTGGATGCGTGTGGATGCGTGTGGATGCGTGTGGATGCGTGTGGATGCGTGTGGATGCGTGTGGATGCGTGTGGATGCGTGTGGATGCGTGTGGATGCGTGTGGATGCGTGTGGATGCGTGTGGATGCGTGTGGATGCGTGTGGATGCGTGTGGATGCGTGTGGATGCGTGTGGATGCGTGTGGATGCGTGTGGATGCGTGTGGATGCGTGTGGATGCGTGTGGATGCGTGTGGATGCGTGTGGATGCGTGTGGATGCGTGTGGATGCGTGTGGATGCGTGTGGATGCGTGTGGATGCGTGTGGATGCGTGTGGATGCGTGTGGATGCGTGTGGATGCGTGTGGATGCGTGTGGATGCGTGTGGATGCGTGTGGATGCGTGTGGATGCGTGTGGATGCGTGTGGATGCGTGTGGATGCGTGTGGATGCGTGTGGATGCGTGTGGATGCGTGTGGATGCGTGTGGATGCGTGTGGATGCGTGTGGATGCGTGTGGGCGAACCCACACGCACCCAACACGCACCCAACACGCACCCAACACGCACCCAACACGCACCCAACACGCACCCAACACGCACCCAACACGCACCCAACACGCACCCAACACGCACCCAACACGCACCCAACACGCACCCAACACGCACCCAACACGCACCCAACACGCACCCAACACGCACCCAACACGCACCCAACACGCACCCAACACGCACCCAACACGCACCCAACACGCACCCAACACGCACCCAACACGCACCCAACACGCACCCAACACGCACCCAACACGCACCCAACACGCACCCAACACGCACCCAACACGCACCCAACACGCACCCAACACGCACCCAACACGCACCCAACACGCACCCAACACGCACCCAACACGCACCCAACACGCACCCAACACGCACCCAACACGCACCCAACACGCACCCAACACGCACCCAACACGCACCCAACACGCACCCAACACGCACCCAACACGCACCCAACACGCACCCAACA